>NW_007148731.1:0-1876 GCF_000164805.1 Carlito syrichta | reverse complement strand
CAGGCCGACTTAACAAGTTAGGCTAGCTGACTTTACTACCTGAATTAGTTAGCTAGCTATTTTTACTAGCTGAAATATCTAGCTGCTTTTAATAATTTATCTAACTAGTTAGGTAGCAGACTTAAGTAGGGTGTCTTAAATAGTTTGCTAACGAGTGAGCTAGCAGACTTAGCTAGCTTACTTAACTAGCTAGCTGGTTAGCTAGCTGACTTAACTAGCTAGCTGGTTAGCTAGCTGACTTACCTAGTTGACTTAACTAGTTGGCTAAAGAGATAGCTAGCTGACTTAACGAGCTGGTTAACGAGCTAGCAAACTGTTTTAACTAGTTGGTAAACAAGTTAACTGGCTGAATTAACTAGTTTGTAATAGAGTTAGCTAGGTGAATTAACTTGTTTGCTGACGAATCGGCCGAATACTTAGATTGTTTAACATGTTGGCTGCCTACACGACTAACTTGTTAGTTGATAACACGTTGGCTGTCTACTCGGCTGACTAGTTACCTGGGTTAACAAGATGACTGACGAGTTGGCCCACTAGTTATCAATGTTAACTTGTTGCCTGCTCGTTTGCTGACATAACTAGTAGGCCGACTAGTTAGCCCACAAGTTACCTGGCCTAAATAGTCGGCTGACTAGTCGGACGATTGTTTAGCTCATTTTACTACCAGGACGCCTAGTTGGCGGAGCAGTTTCCTGAATAACTAGTTGGCCAGCGTGCGAGCTATCAGTTGAACTTACTTAACTAGTCAGTGGGTGAGAGAGCCGACTGGTCAGGTCAATTAACAATTTGGCCAGCGAGTGAGCCAACAGGTAAGCTGATTTAACAAGTCGGCCGGCAAGTGAGCTGACTGGTCAGCTGACTTAACTAATCTGCTAGTGAGTGAGCTGACTGTTCAGCTGAAATTAGTTGGCTGGCAAGTGAGCTGACTGGTTAGAAGATTTAACTTGTCGGCCGGTGAGTAAGCAGACCAGTGAGCTGAATTAATTTGTTGGCTGTCGAGTGAGCCGATGGGTGAGATGCCATAACTAGTTGGCCAGCCAGAGAGCCATTGGTGAGCTGACTTAACTAGTCGGTTGGTGAGCAAACTGACTAGTTAGCTGTCCTGTTGGCCTGCAAGCAAGCCTACGAGTTAGTTGAACTTTTGACTGGTGAGTGAGCCAACTAGTTTGCTGACCGGTTGGCAGGTGAGTGAACAGACTAGTTAGCTGATTTGATGGAAAGTGAGTGAGGCCACTAGTTAGCTGACCAGCTTGCTGAGTTGCTCCCCAATTGTTAACTAAATAACTAGCTGATTTGCTAGCTGACTTAACTAGCTAGCTAACTGGCTAGTTAGCTGGCTAGCTGACTTAACTAGCTGATTAGTTACCTGACTAGATAGCTGACTTAAATAGCTGGCTGTAAAGCAACCAGACTACCTAGCTGACTTAACTAGCTAGCTGAATAGTTAACTGACATGCTAGCTGACTTAAATAGCTAGCTGGCTAGCTAGCTGACTTAACTAGCTGACTAGCTAGTTGGCTGGCTAGCTGGCTAGTCAGCTGACTTAACTAGCTAGGTACCTGGTTGACTAGATGGCTATCCAGTTGGCTTAACTAGCTAGCTCCCTGGCTGGCTAGTTGGCTAGGCAGCTGGCTAGCTAGCTAGAGGGCTGGCCAGCTGGCTAGCTAGCTGAATTAATAACAAGCCATCTGGCTGGACATTCTGATAGCCAGGCAGCTTATCTAGCCAGCCACCCTGCTGTTCAACTGGCAAGCCATTCTGCTTAACTAGATGGCCACATACCTGATCAGCCTGTTAACCAGACGTCCTAACTTGCCACCACCTAGCTATCCAGCCAGAGAACCAGCTGCCTGAACTAGCTGACTTAAGTAGATAG
>NW_007148730.1:0-3947 GCF_000164805.1 Carlito syrichta | reverse complement strand
ACTTGCCACCACCTAGCTATCCAGCCAGAGAACCAGCTGCCTGAACTAGCTGACTTAAGTAGATAGCCATCTCTCTAGCCAGCTGGATTAACTAGCTAGCCATCAAACTAGCCAGCAGGCTAGACAGCTCTCCTAACTAGCTGAGTTAACTAACTAGCCAGTGGGCTAGCCAGCTGACCTAATTAGCTAGCTACCTACCAGCCAGGGGGCTAGACAGTTGACTTAACTAATTACGTAACAAGCTAGACAGTTGGCTGGCAAGCTGACTTAACTAGCTGGCTACCTAGCTTGCCAGATGGCTAGCCACTTGAATTAACTAGCTGACTTTACCAGCTATGCAGCTGGCAAGACAGCTGACTCAACTAGGTAACTTAACTCAACTAGGTAAGTTAACTCATTAGCCAGCTGGCTAGCCAGCTCACTTAACTAGCTGACTAGCTGTTGGCCAGATAGCCAGATGGCTAGCCAGCTTACTTAACTAGCTAGCTACATACGTATCATGCTGACTTGAAAGCTGGCTTAATTAGCTGGCATAAAGAAGTAGCAAGCTGACTACTGACTTAACTAGCTTGGCTACTGACTTAACTAGCTGAATTAACTAGGTAGCTACCTACCTAGCCAGCTGATATAACTAGCTGATTTAACTAGCTAGCTACCAACTAGCTATCATATATCTAGTTGACTTAACTAGCTGACTTAAGTAGCAAGCTTGCTGACATATCTAGCTGACTTAACTAGCTAGCTTCCTAGCTAGCCAGCTGACTTAATTAGCTGAAATATCTAGCGATCCAGATGGCTGCGCATCTGTCTTAACTAGCTTTTTAACTAGCGAGCCAGCTGGCTTGACAACTGACATAGCATGCTGACTTAACTAGCTACCTAGCTGGTTAGCCAGCTCAGTAAACTAGCTGACCTAACTAGCTGGCGAGCTGAAGAGCCAGCTGACTTAATTGCCTAGCTACCTAGCTAGCCAGCAGCCTAGCCAGCTGATTTAGCTAGCTGAATTAATGAAATTGTAAGCTGGCTAGCAATCAAACTTAACTAGCTATCTACCTAGCTAGACAGCTGGATAGCCAGCTAGCTATCTAGCTAGCCATCTGAGTTAACTAACTGACTTAACTAGCTAGCTAACTGACATAACTAACTGACTTATAAAGCTAACTTTCTAGCTATCCAGCTGATTAAACTAGCTGAAAAAACTTGTTAGCCAGATGAATAGCCATCTGAATTGACTAGCTTTTTAACTAGGTAACCAGCTGGATAGCCAACTGACTTAATGAGTTGTCTTTACTAGCTAGCCAGCTGGTTGCCAGTTGACTTAAATAGCTGAATTAAACAGCTAGTCAGATGCCGAGCCAGCTGACTTAACTCGCTGGTTCTCTATCTAGGCAGCTTCTTAGCCAGTTGACTTACTTAGCTGACTTACGCAAGCAAGCTAGGTAGCCAACTCATTTAACTAGCTATCTACCTACCTAGCCAGCAGGCAAACCAGCTGACTTAACTAGCTGACTTCAACTGCTAGCCTGCTGGCTAGCAAGCTGACTTAACTATCTAGCTACCTAACTAGCCAGCTGGCTAGATAGCTGACTAAACTAACTAACTTAGCCAGCTAGACAGTTGGCTATCCAGCTGTCTTAACTCACTGACATCACTAGCTATTCAAGTAGCTCTCTAACTGACTTAACTAGCTAGCTAGCTACCTTGTCAGTTGGCATGCCAGCTCTCTTAACTAGCTGAATTAACCAGCTAGCCAGCTGGTTAGCCAGCTGACTTAAGTAGCTCGCTACCTAGCTAGCCAGCTGGCTAGCCAGCTGACTTGTCTAGCTGACTTAACTAGCTAGCTACCTAGCTAGCCAGCTGACTTAAATAGTTAGGAAACTAGCTAGTTATCTAGCTAGCCAACTGACAAATAGTTAACTGCCTAGCTAGCTAGCTGACTTAACCAGTTAGCTAACTAGTTATCTTACACATTATCTAATGTGCTAGCTAGGTGACTTAATTATCTTACTTAACTTGTTATCAAATGAGCTAGCTAGCTGACACAACCAGCTGACTCAAATTGTTAGCTAGCTAGGTTGCTAGCTGACTCATTCAACTGACTTAACTCGTTAGCTAACTAGCTACCTAGGCTACTCAACCAGCTACTTCAACCTTTTTCCTAACTTGCTAGCTAGCTGTCTCAACCAGCTGACTTAATACTTAGTAAGTAGCTAACTACTGAGACAACCTGCTAACTTAACCCGTTAGTCAAGCAGCTTGCTAACTGTCTTAACCAGGTGATGAAATTAGAAAACTGACTTAAATTGCTGACAACTGGCAGACTTAAATATTTAGCTAGTTAACTTAACCACGGAAATTAAATAGTTAGCTAACTATTTAACTAGCTGAATAACTAGCTGACTTAATTAGCTAACTAGTCAGAAAGCAGACTTAAATACCTGACAAATAGTTAACTAACAAGTGAGCTAGCTGATTTAACTAACTGACTTAACTAGTTGTTTAACGAGTTAGCTAGGTGACAACTTGTTTGATGAGTCAGCAGAATAATTAGCTGTTTTAACACTTTGACTCACTACAGGACCTACTTGTAAGCTGGCTTAACATGTTGGCCGACTACTCAGCAGGCTAGTTAGCTGGGTTAGATAGTTGACTGACGAGTTTGCCCACTATTCAGCTCCGTTATATAGTTGAATGGCTGGTGTTCCGACCTTACTATTCGGCCGATTAGTAGGCTGGATTTGTTAGATGGCCTAACTTGTTGGTGACTAGTTAGCTGAGCTAAGTTATTGGCTGACAAGTTGGCCAACTATTCAGCCGATTGGTTTGCTGATTTAACTAGTTGGCCAGCTATGCGGCCGACCTGACAGCTGACTTAACTAGTCGGCCGGCGAGTGAACTGACAAGTGAGCTGGTTTAAGTAATTGTCTGGTGAGTGATCCAACAGGTCAGCTGACTGAACTAGTCAGCTGGTGAGTGAGCTGACAGGTCAGCTGACTTATCTATTCAGCTCGTGTGTGACCTGGTTAGTTAGCTGACTTTAGCAGACTGGTGAGTGAGCCGACTGGTAAAAGGGCTTAACTAGTGGCCAAACAGTGAGTTGACAGGTGAGCCAACTTAACTAGTCGACCAGCAAGTGATGCGAAATGCAAGCTGCCTTAACTAGTCAGATGGCGGGAGGACCAACTGGTGAGCTGAATTAACTAGTCGGCTGGAGAGCAAGCAGACTAGCTAGCTAACCTGTTGTCCTGTGAGAGAGCCAACAAGTTAGTTGACCTGTTGGCTGGCGAGTGAGCCGAATAGTTTGCTGACTGGTTGGCAGGCAAGGGAGCCGACTTAAATAGCTAGCTACCTAGCTAGCCAGCTGGGAAACCAGCTGAATTAACTAGTTGATTTAACCTGCTAGCCAACTGGCTAACCAGCTGACTCAACTAGCTGACTTAACTAGTTAGCCAGCTGGCTAACAATCTGACTTAACTGACTGACTTAACTAGCTAGCCAGCTGACTTATCTAGATGACTTAACTAGCTAGCTACCTAGCTAGCCAGTTGACTTAACTAGCTGACTAAACTACCTAGTTACCTAGTTAGCCAGCTGCCAGGCCAGCTGACTTAACTAGCTGACTTAAACAGCTAGCCAGCTGGCTGGTCAGCTGATTTAATTAGCTAGCCAGCTGGATTGCCAGGTGAATTAACTTGCTGTCTTTACCAGCTAGCCATCTATCTAGCCAGCTGATTTAACTAGCTGGCTACCTAGCTAGCCAACTGTGAAGTGAACTGAATTAACTAGATGACTTAAAAAGCTATCATGCTTGCTAGCCAGCTGACTTAACTAGCTTGCTACCTAGCTAGCCAGCTGGCTAGCCAGCTGACTTAACTAGTTGACTCAACTAGCTTGCTACCTAGCTACTCGTTGGCTAGCCAGCTGACTTAACTAGATGACATAACCAG
>NW_007148729.1:0-1133 GCF_000164805.1 Carlito syrichta | reverse complement strand
ACTAGCTGAATAACTTGCTACCCTGACAAATAGCCATCTGACTTAACTAACATTTTACCTAACTAACCAGCTGGATAGCCAACTGACTTAACGAGCTGACTAACTAAGCTGGTTGCCAGATGACTTAACTAGCTGAGTTAACCAGCAAGTCAGCCAAATAGACAGCTACATTAAATGGCTGGCTACATATCTAGCCACCTGGCTAGCCAGCTGATTACCTAGCTGATTTAAGGTAGCAAGCTGGCTAGCCAGCTCACTTAACTAGCTAGCTACCTATCTAGCCAGCAGGCAAGCTTGCTGACTTAACTAGCTGAATTGAAGTGTTAGCCTGCTGGCTTGCAAGCTGGCTTATCTAGTTAGATACCTACCTAGCCAGCTGCCTAGACAGCTGACTAACTAGCTGACTTAACCAGCTACCCTGTTGGCTAGCGAGCTGACTTAACTCACTGGCATCACTAGCTATCCAGGTTGCTTTCTAGCTGACTTAATTAGCTAGCTACCTACGTTGTCAGTTAACTTGCCAGCTCTCTTTACTAGGTGAATTATCCAGCTATCCAGCTGGCTAGCCAACTGACTTAACTAGGTAGCTACCCATCTAGTCAGCTGGCTAGCCAGCTGACTTAACTCACTGAATTAACTAGCTTGCAATCTGACTTAACTAGCTGACTTAGTCAGCTAACTTCCTAGTTAGCCAGCTGGTTTATCTAGCTGTCTTAACTAGCTAGCTATATAGCTAGCTATCTAGCTAGGCAGCTGACTTAAGACACTGACTTAACTAGCCACCTAGCTACCATAGCTAGCTGATGAAGATAGCTAAATTCCTAGCTATGCTGCTGACTTAACCTGCTGAAATAACTAGCTAGACAGCTGGTTCCAACGTGACTTACCGAGCTGACTTAACTAGCAAGCCAGCTGGTTGCCAGCTGACTTAATTAACTGACTTAACCAGCTAATCAGCTGGCTAGACAGCTGAATTAACTAGCTGGTTACCTCTCTAGCCAGCAGGCAAGACAGCTGATTTACCTAGCTGACTTAAGCTAGCAAGCTGGCTAGCCACCTCACTTAACTTGCTAGCTATCTACCTAGCCAGCAAGCTAGCCACCTGTCTTAACTACCTGACTTGAACAACTATT
>NW_007148728.1:0-827 GCF_000164805.1 Carlito syrichta | reverse complement strand
TAGCAAGCTGACTTGTTCTAGCTAGCTACCTACATAGCCAGCTGGTTAGACAGCTGAATAAACTAGCTGACTTGACCAGTTAGTCAGTGTCTAGCCAGCTGACATAACTTGCTGACATCACTAGCTAGCTAGGTAGCTATCTAGCTGACTTAACTAGCTAGCTACCTACCTAGCAAGTTTGCTAGCCAGCTGTCTTAACTAGCTGAATTAGACAGCTTGCGAGCTGGCTAGCCAACAGACTTAAGTAGCTCGCTACCTAGCAAGCCAGCTGGCTAGCCAGCTTACTTAAGTAGCTGACTTAACTAGCAGCTACCTAGATAGCCAGCTGGCTTAAATAGTTAGCTAACTAGCTAGCTATATAGTTTGCCAGCTGACTTAAATAGTTAGCTAACTAGTTAGCTACCTAGCTAACAAGTTGACTTAAATAGTAAGCTTCCTTGCTAGCTAGCTATTCTAACTAGCTAGAAAACTAGCTAGATAAATCGTTATCTAATGCACTAGCTAGGTGACTTAATCATCTGACTTATCTCGTTAGCTAATGAGCTGGCTATCTGACTCATCCAGCTGACTTAACTCATTAGCTATCTAGCTAGCTATCTGACCATCCAGCTGACTTAACTCGTTAGCTAACTAGCTAGCTAGCCTACTCAACTAGCTGACTCAAATCGTTTGCTAACTAGCTAGCTAGCTGACTCAAACAGCAGACTTAACCCATTAGTTAACTAGCTAACAACCTGACTCAACCTGCTGACTTAAAACTTTAGTTAATTAGTTAGCTAGATGTCTTAACCAGCTGACTAAATTAGAAAGCTGACTTAACTAGCTGA
>NW_007148727.1:0-800 GCF_000164805.1 Carlito syrichta | reverse complement strand
TACCTAACTAGTTAGCTTACTCTTATCTAACGTGCTTGGTAGCTTTCTTAATATCTGACTTAACTCGTTAGCTAACAAGCTAACTAGCTGACTCAACCAGGTTACTTAACTCATTAGCTCACTAACTAGCTACCTGACTAATCCAGCTGACTTAACTCGTTAGGTAACTAGCTAACTAGCCTACTCAACCATCTGACTCAACCTGTTTGCTAACTAGCTAGCTAGCTGACTCAACCAGCTGACTTAACCCTTCAGTTAACTAGCTAACTGCCTGACTCAACCTGCTGACTTAAGCCGTTTGCTAACTAGCTAGCTATCTGTCTTAAGCAGCTGTGAAAATTAGAAAGCTGACTTAACTAGCTGACTTAGCTAGCTGTCTTTACTTAGCTAACTGACTTAACTGGCTGCTTAGCTAGTTAGCTAGCTGACTTAACTACCTGAATTAAATAGTTAGCAAACTAGTAACTAGCTGAATAACTAGCTGACCTTAACTAAATAGCTAACTGGTTAGGTAGCAGACTTAAGTAGCTGACTTAAATAGCTAGCTAATTAGTGAGTTAGCTGACTTAGCTTGCTGACTTAGCTAGCTGGCTGTTCAGCTAGCAGACTTTGTTAGCTGACTTAACTAGTTGGCTAAAGAGATTGCTAGCTGATTTAATGAATTGGTTAACGAGTTAGCTAAGTGTTTTAACTAGTTGGTAATCGAGTAAATTAGCTGACTTAAATAGTTGGTTAACTAGTTAGCTATGTGATATAAATTGTTGGCTGACTAGTCGGCCAAAAAGTTAGCTGGTTTAACA
>NW_007148726.1:0-812 GCF_000164805.1 Carlito syrichta | reverse complement strand
ATAGCAATCTGGCTAGCCAGCTGGTTTAACTAGCTAGCCACCTAGCTAGCCAGCCAGCTGGCCAGCTCACATAACTTACAGACTTTACTAGCCAAGCAGCTGGCTAGCCATCTGACTTAATTAGCTAGCTACCTACATAGCCAGGTGGCTAGCTCAGCTGACTTAACTAGCTGACTTAACCAACTAGCCAGCTAGCTAGCTAGTTAACATAACTAGCGAGTTACCTAGTGAGCCAGTTGGCTTACCACTTGAATTAACTAGCTGAATTACCCAGATAGCCAGTTGGCTAGCCAGTTGATGCAATTATCCGACAGAACTAGTCAGCCAGCTGGCTAGCCAGCTGACTTAACTAGCTAGCTACTGACATATACTGCTGGCTTGCCTGCTGAATTAACTACCTAGCTACATAGCTAGCCAGCTGGTTAGCCAGCAGACTTAACCTAGCTAGCCAGCTGCGAAGCCAGATGAATTAGCTACCTGACTTAAATAACTAGCCAGCTGGCTAGCCAGCTGAGTTAACTAGTTGATTTAACCATCAAGCCAGCTAGCACAACTAGGAGACTAAACTGGTTAGCCTTCTGAGTACCCAGCTAACTTAACTAGCTCTCTACCTAGCTAGCTAGCAGGCTAGTCAGCTCACTTAAGTAGATGACTTAATTAGCTAGCCAATTGACTAGCCAACTGACTTAAGCTCGTTACCTAGCTAGCCAGCTTGCTAGCCAGCTGACTAACTAGCTGACTTAATAGCTGGCTTGCTTGCCAGACAGCTGAATTAATTAGCTTGCTATACATATAGCCAGCTGACTAGAGAG
>NW_007148725.1:0-1368 GCF_000164805.1 Carlito syrichta | reverse complement strand
CTAGCCGGCCACTCTGCTGGTGAGCTGGCTAGCCAGCTGTCTTAACTAGCTGGCCACCTACCTGAAAAGCCTGCTAACCAGCCGGCTTAACTTGGCTAGACAACTGACTTAATTTGCTGTTTTAACTAGCTGGCCTGCTTTCTATCCAGTTGAATTAACTAGCTTGATACATAGCTAGCCAGTTGGCTATTCAGCTGAATTAACTAGGTGACTTATCTTGCTAGCAAGCTATCTAGCAAGCTGACATAACTGGCAAGCTACCTACCTAGCCATATGTCTAGTGAGCTGACTTTACTTGGGTCACATAACTTTTCTAGCCCAGCTGGCTAAACAGCTGACTTAACCAGCTTAGCTACCTATCTAGCCGGCTGGCTATCTAAATGACTTATTTGCCTAGCTACGTAGCTATCCAGCAGGCTAGCAAGCTGACTTAACTAGCTGACTTCACGAAAGTAAAACAGCTGGCTAGCAAGCAGACTTAACTAGCTAGCTACCTATCTAGCCAACTGGCTATACAGTTGACATAAATAGTTAGCTACCTATCTAGCATGCTGGCTTGGCAGCTAACTTAACTAGCTGAATTAACTAGCTAGCCAGCAGCTAGCCAGCTGACTTAACTAGCTGCCACCTTGTTAGCCAGCTGACTTGACTGGCTGACTTAACTATCTAGTTACCTAGCTAGAAAGCTGGCTGTACAGATGAGTTAACCAGCTAACTTAACCTGCTAGCCATCTGGCTGGACAGCTGACTTAACTAGCTAACCAGGTGGATGGTGAGCTGAATTAACTGTCTTAACCAGCTAGCTAGCTGGCTACCCGATTGATTTAACTAGCTAGCTACCTAGCTAGCCAGCTGGGAAGTCAACTGAATTAACTAGCTGACTTAAGGAGCTATCCCACTTGCTAACCAGCTGACTTAGCTAGCTTGCTACCTAGCTAGCCACCTGGCTAGCCAGCTGACTTAACTACTTGACTTAACCCCCCAGCGAGCTGGTGAAACAGCTGACTCAACTAGCTGACTTAACTAGTGAGTCAGCTGTGTAGACAGCTGACCTAACTAGCTCTCTACATATCTAGCTAGCTGGCTAGTCAGCTGAATTAACTAGCTGACATATTTAGCTAGGCCATCTGGCTAGCCAACTGAGTTAACTATTGCGCTACCTAGCTAGTCTGCTGTCAATTCACCTGACATAACTAGCTGACTTACATATTTGGCCTGATTGTTAGTCAGCTGAATTAACTATCTTTCTATATATCTAACCAGATGGCTAGCCAGCTGACTTAACTCGCTGACTTAAGCTGGCAAACTGACTTAACTAGCTGACTTAACCATCTAGCTACCTAGCTAGCCAGCTGGCATAGCTAGCTG
>NW_007148724.1:0-4703 GCF_000164805.1 Carlito syrichta | reverse complement strand
GACTTAACTAGGTGACTTAAATAGCTAGTTATCTGGCTATCCAGCAGACTTAACTAGCTAGCTATCCTGCTAGGCAGCTAGCTAGCAAGTTGACTTAACTCACTGATTTAACTAGCTAGCAAGCTGAGTTAACTAGCTGAATTAACTAGCTAGCTTCTTAGTTAGCCAGCTGACTAAACTAGCTGCTTTACCTAACTAGTTACCTAGCTAGCTATCATGTAACTAGATGACAACTAGCTGACTTATCTATCTAGCCAACTGACATATCTAGCTGACTTAACTAGCTAACTTCCTAGCCAGCCAGAGGAGTTAACTAGCTGAAATAACTAGTGAGCCAGCACACTACCCATCTGCTGTAACTAGCTTTTTAACCAGCTAGCCAGCTGGATAGACAACTGGGTTAACAAGCTGACTTAACTAGATAGCCAGCAAGTTAGACACATGACTAAAGTAGCTGACTTAACTAACTGTCCAACTGGCTCGCCAGCTGAGTTAATTGCCTAGCTACATATGTAGCCAGCAGCCTAGCCATCTGATTTAACTAGCTGACTTAACGAAGTAGTCAGTAGGCTAGTCAGTAGGCTTAAATAGCTAGCTACCTGGCTAGGCAGCTAGATAGCCAGCTAACTTAACTAGCTGACATAACTAGACAGTTTGATGACTAGCCAGCTGAACTAAGTAGCTATCTACCTACCTAATGCGCTGGATTTCTAGTTGAATTAACTAACTGTCTAGCTAACCTACTGTCCAGTGTACTGACTTAACTATGTTACTTAACTAGCTATTTAGCTGGCTAGCCAGCTGCCTTAACTAGCCAGTTACCCTGCTAGGCAGCTGACTAACCAGCTGACTTAACAAACTGATTGAACTAGCTAATCAGCTGCCTTATCTTGCTGACTTAACTAGCTAGCCACCTTGTTAGCCAGCTGACTTGACTGGCTGACTTAACTATCTAGCTACCTAGCTAGAAAGCTGGCTGTACAGATGACTTAACCAGCTAACTTAACCTGCTAGCCATCTAGCTGGACAGCTGACTTAACTAGCTAGCCAGGTGGATGGTGAGCTGAATTAACTGTCTTAACCAGCTAGCTAGCTGGCTACCCAATTGACTTAACTAGCTAGCTACCTAGCTAGCCAGCTGGGAAGCCAACTGAATTAACTAGCTGACTTAAGAAGCTATCCCACTTGCTAACCAGCTGACTTAGCTAGCTTGCTTCCTAGCTAGCCACCTGGCTAGCTAGTGATGTCAGTGAGTTAAATCAGCTGGGTAGCCAACTGGGTAGCTATCTAGCTGACTTAACTAACTAGCTACCTACATTGCCAGTTGGATTGTTAGCTCTCTTAACTGCTGAATTAACCAGCTAGCCAAGTGACGTAACTGACTCTCTACCTAGATAGCCAGCTGGCTAGCCAGCTGACTTAACTAGCTGATTTAACAAGCTAACTACCTAACTGCCCAGCTGACTTAAATAGTTAGCTAACTAGGTAGATACCTTAGTCAGCCAGCTGACTTAAGAAATTAGCTAACTACCTAGCAACCTAGCTAACAAAATGACTTAAATTGTTAGCTGCCTATCTAGCTAGCTGATTAACCAGATGGCTACATAGTTAGATTACTCATTATCTAACATTCTAGCTACGTGACTTAATCATCTGACTTAATTCATTAGCTAATGAGCTAGCTAACTGACTCAACAAGTTGACTTAACTCATTGCTAGCTAGCTGAATAATCCAGCTGACTCAACATGTTAGCTAACTAGCTAGCTAGCCTACTCAAACAGCTGACTCAACCCATTTGCTAACTAGCTAGCCTGCTGACTCAACCAGCTGACTTAACCCATTAGTTAACTAGCTAACTACCTGACTCAACCTGCTGACTTAATGTGTTAGTTAACTACCTAGTTAGCTGTCTTAAGCAGCTGACTAAATTAGATAGCTGACTTAACTAGCTGACTTAGCTAGTTGACTTACCTACTAAGCTAGCTGACTTAACTGACTGACTTAACTAGTAAGCTAGATGATTTTACCTCAGTTAAATACTTAACGAGTTGGTTAATAAATTAGTTAACTGTTTTAACTATTTGGTAAATGAGTTAACTAGAAGTCTTAATTAGTTGTGTAACGAGTTAGCTAGGTTACTTAACTTGTTGGCTGACAATGCGGACGACTACTTTTCTGGTTTAACACGTTGGCTGACTCCTTTGCTGACTTGTTAGCTGACTTCACAAGTCGGCCGTCTAGTCGGCCAAGTAGTTAGCTGTGTTAATTAGTTGACTGACGAGTTGGACCACAAGTTAGCTCATTTAATTAGTTGGCTGGCTGATTTGCTGACCTAACTAGTCGGCTGACAAGTTGGCCGACTATTTAGCTGACCTAACTAGTTGGCCCACAAGTTAGCTGACCTAACTTGTCAGCTGACCACTTGGTTGATTAGTTGGCCAATTGGTTAGCTGACTGAAATTATTGGCCGGCTAGTCGGCCGACCGGTTAGCTTACTTAACTTGTCAGCCATCGTGTGAGTCCACAGGTGAGCTGACTTAACTAGTCGGCCGGCAAGTGAGCCAACTGGTCAGCTGACTTAACTATTCGGGCAGCGAGTGAGCCGAATGGTCAGCTGACTTAACTAGTCAGCCAGCGAGTAGGCTGACTGGTCAGTTGACGTTAGTCAGCTAGCGAGTGAGCCGAATGGTCAGAAGAGTTAACTAGTCAGCTGGCAAATGAACCAACAAGTGAGCTGACTTAACTAGTTGGCCGGCGAATGAACCGACATGTGAGCTGCCTTAAGTACTCGGCCAGCAAGAGAGCCGACCAGTGAGGTGATTAAACTACTTAGCTCACGAGCAAGCCGACTAGTTAGCTGACCTGTTGGCCTGTGAGCCAGCTGAAAATTTAGTGGACCTGTTGGCTGGCGAGCGAGATGACTAGTTTGCAGACCAGTTTGCAGGTTAGCGAGTCAACTAATTAGCTGACCTGATGGAAAGTGAGCGAACCCACTAGTTATCTGACCAGATAGCTGAGTTGCCAGCCTACTAGTTAGCTAAGTAAGTAGCTGATTTGCTAGCTGACTTAACTAGCTAGCTGACTAGCTAGCTGGCTATCTAGCTGACATAACTAGCTAGCAAACAAGCTATCTAACTGTCTATCTAGCTGACTTCACTAGCTAGCTGAATAGTTAGCTGCATTGCTAGCTTACTTAACTAGGTAGCTGGCTAGCGAGCTGACTTAACAAGCTGATTAGTTACTTTGCTGGATAGCTGGCTAGCCAGCTGACTTAACGAGCTAGTTAACTGGTTGTCTACATGGCTAGCCTGCTGGCTTCACTAGCTAGCTACCTGGATGTCTAGCTGGATAGACAGTCAGCTAGCTAGCTAGTGGGCTGACCAGGTGGCTACCCAGCTGGCTTAAATAGCAATCCGGCTGGCTGGACAGTCAGATAGTCAGCTGGACTAACTAGCCAGCAACACAATGGTCAGCCAGCTAGCCAGCTGGCTTAAATAGTGGGCCACATATCTGACCAACCTGCTAACCAGCCAGCTGAACTTGCCAGCCACCTAGCTAGACTGCCAGCTAACAAGCTTACTTAACTAGCTGACTTAACTAGATAGGCATTTAGCTAGGCAGCTGACTTAACTAGCTAGTCACCTAGCTAGCCAGCCGGCTAGCTAGCTCACTGAAATTGCTGAATTAACTAGCTAGCCACTTGGCTAGCCAATTGACTTAACTTCCTGACTTAACAAACTAGCCAGCTGGCTAGCCAGTTGATTTAACTAGTGAGTTTCTTAGCTAGCCTGTTGGCTTGCCACTTGAATTAACTAGCTGAGAGAGCCAGCTAGCCAGCTGGCTAGTCAGCTGACTCAACTAGCTGACATAACTAGATAGCCAGTTATCTAGCCAGCTGAATTAACTAGCAGACATCACTGGCTAGACAGTGGCTAAGCAGCTGATTTAAATAGCTTGCTACCTACATATCCCGCTGGCTTGCTAGCTGACTTAACTACCTAGCTAACTAGCTAAATAACTGGCTAGCGAGCTGACTTAACTAGGTGACTTAACTAGCTAGCCATCTGATTTAACAAGCTAGCTATCCAGCAAGGTAGCTGGCTGGCCAGTTGACTTATCTAGCTGAGTTAAGTAACTAGCTACCCACCTAGACAGCTGACTTTACTAGCTGAAATAATTGACTAGCTACCTATCTAGCTAACTACCTATCTAGGTGAGTTAATTAGCTAAGTTAACTAGCTTGCTAGCTAATATAACTAGCTGATTTAACTAGCTATCTACCTAGCTAGCAAACTCATTTAACTAGTTGAAATAACTATCTAGTCTGTCTAGCCATCTGACTTAAGTAGCTTATTAACTAGCTAGCGAGCTGGCTAGCCAACTGACTTAATGATGTGACCTAAATAGCTAGACAGCTGGTTAGCCAGCTTATTTAACTAGTAGATTAATGAGCTAGGCAGCTGGCCAGCCAGGTGACTAAACTAGCTAACATAACTAGATATTCAGGTGGCTAGGCAGCTGACTTAACTAGCTCTCTACCTCTCTAGCCACCTGGATATCAAGCTGATTTGTCTAACTGACATAATTAGCTAGACAGCTGGCTAGCCAACTGACTTACCTAGGTCACTAATTAGCCAGCCATTTGTTGGCCAGTTGACTTAACTAGCTCTGCTAACCTGCTGACCTGTTTACTAGCAAGTTG
>NW_007148723.1:0-766 GCF_000164805.1 Carlito syrichta | reverse complement strand
GACTTAACTAGGGGACTTAACTAGCTAGCCAGCTGGCTAGCCATCTGATTTAACAAGCTAGCTATCCAGAAAGGTAGCTGACTGGCCAGTTGACTTAACTAGCTGAGTTAACTAGCTAGCTACCCACCTAGACAGCTGACTTTACTAGCTGAAATAACTGACTAGCTACCTATCTAGCTAACTACCTATCTAGGTGAGTTAATTACCTAAGTTAACTAGCTTGCTAGCTAATATAAATAGCTGATTTAACTAGCTATCTACCTAGCTAGCAAACTCATTTAACTAGTTGAAATAACTAGCTAGTCTGTCTAGCCATCTGACTTAAGTAGCTCATTAACTAGCTAGCGAGCTGGCTAGACAACTGACTTAATGATGTGACCTAAATAGCTAGACAGGTGGTTAGCCAGCTTATTTAACGAGTAGATTAATGAGTTAGGCAGCTGGCCAGCCAGGTGACTAAACTAGCTAACATAACTAGATATCCAGGTGGCTAGGCAGCTGACTTAACTAGCTCTCTACCTCGCTAGCCACCTGGATATCAAGCTGATTTATCTAACTGACATAATTAGCTAGACTGTTGGCTAGCCAACTGACTTAACTAGGTCACTAATTAGCCAGCCATTTGTTGGCCAGCTGACTTAACTAGCTCTGCTAACTTGCTGACCTGTTTACTAGCAAGTTGAATTAACTACCTTGCTACATAGCTAGCCAGCTGGTTATCCAGCTGAATTAACTAGGTGACTTATCTTTCTAGCCAACTATCTAG
>NW_007148722.1:0-921 GCF_000164805.1 Carlito syrichta | reverse complement strand
CTGAGAAATATAGGTAGCTTTCTAGCTAGCCCACTGACTTAACTAGGTTAAATAACTATATAGCCAGATGGCTAGCCATCTGACTTAACTAGCTTTTTAACTAGCTAACAACATGTATAGCCACCTGTCTTAATGAGCTGACAATTAACTAGCCAACTGGTTTCCAGCTGTTTTAACTTCCTGACATATCTTGCTAGCTAGCTGGTTGCCAGATGACTTATCGAGCTGACTTATCCAGCTAGGCAGTTGGCTAGCCTGCTGACTTAACTAACTGGCTACCTATCTAGCCAGCAGGCTAGCCATCTATCTTACCCAGCTGACTTAAGATAGCAAGCTGGCTAGCCACCTCACTTAACTTGCTACCTATCTACATTGCAGACAGACTAGTCAGCTGACTTAACTACCTGACTTGAAAAACTATCCTGCTGGCTAGCAAGCTGACTTGTCTAGTTGGCTGCCTACCTAGCCAGCTGGCTAGACAGCTGACTAAACTAGCTGACTAAACCAGTTAGCCATTTGTCTAGCCAGCTGACTTAATTCGCTGACATCACTAGCTAGCCAGGTAGCTATCTAGCTGACTTAACTAGCTAGCTACGTTCCTAGCCAGTTGGCTAGCCAGCTGTTGTAACTAGCTTAATTAACCAGCTAGCCAACTGGCTAGCCAACTGACTTAACTAGCTCACTACGTAGCTAGCCAACTGGCTAGCCAGCTGACTTAAGTAGCTGACTTAACTAGCAGCTACCTAGCTAGCCAGCTGACTTAAATAATTAGCTAACTAGCGAGCTACCTAGTTAGTCACCTGACTTAAATAGTTAGCTAACTAGATAACTACCTAGCTAACAAGCTGATTTAAATAGTAAGCTGCCTTGATAGCTAGCTGACTTAACCAGCTAGATAACTAGTTAGCTTAATAGTTATTT
>NW_007148721.1:0-726 GCF_000164805.1 Carlito syrichta | reverse complement strand
CCAGCTGTCTAGCTGGTTAATTCGGCTAGATAATTCAAGTGGCTATGCATTGGCTAGCTAGGTAGCTAGCTAGTTAAGTCAGCTTGCTAGTCAGCTGCCTAGATGTTTAAATCAGCTAGAAAATTCAGCTGGCTAGACACCTGGCTAGGTAGGTAGCTAACTAATTAAGTCAGCTGGCTTACCGGCTGGCTAGCTAGTTAAGTCAGTGAGTTAAGTGAGCTTTTTAGCCGACTTTCTAGCTAGGTGGCTAGCTAATTAAGCCAGCTGGCTAGCCAGATGTCTATTTAGTTTACTCAGCTAGTTAAGTCAGATGGTTAGCCAGCTTGCTAGCTAGGTGTCTGGCAAGTTAAGCCGGCTGATTAGCAGGCTGGTCAGATAGGTGGCCAGCTAGTTAAGCTGTCTAGCCGGCTGTCCAGCAGGGTGTCCAGCAGGGTGGCTGGCTAGTTAAGCTGGCTGGCTATCCAACTGTCCAGCCAGCCGGCTGGCTATTTAAGTTGGCTGGCTTGCCAGCTGGCAAGCCCACTAACTAGCTAACCAGCTGACAAGCCAGCTAGCCTGCCAGGTAGCTGCTTGTTAAGCCAACTGGCAAGTCATCTAGCCCACCACGTAGCTAGCTAATTATGTCAGTTGCCTAACCAACTAGCCAGCCAACTACCTCCTCAGCTAGTTAAGTCAGCTAGCTAGCCAGTTAGCTAGTTAAGTCAGCTAGCTTGTCTGCTAGCTAGT
>NW_007148720.1:0-724 GCF_000164805.1 Carlito syrichta | reverse complement strand
GCTATGCATTGGCTAGCTAGGTAGCTAGCTAGCTAAGTCAGCTTGCTAGTCAGCTGCCTAGATGTTTAAATCAGCTAGAAAATTCAGCTGGCTAGACACCTGGCTAGGTAGGTAGCTAACTAATTAAGTCAGCTGGCTTACCGGCTGGCTAGCTAGTTAAGTCAGTGAGTTAAGTGAGCTTTTTAGCCGACTTTCTAGCTAGGTGGCTAGCTAATTAAGCCAGCTGGCTAGCCAGGTGTCGATTTAGTTTACTCAACTAGTTAAGTCAGATGGTTAGCCAGCTTGCTAGCTAGGTGTCTGGCAAGTTAAGCCGGCTGATTAGCAGGCTGGCCAGATAGGTGGCCAGCTAGTTAAGCTGTCTAGCCGGCTGTCCAGCAGGGTGTCCAGCAGGGTGGCTGGCTAGTTAAGCTGGCTGGCTATCCAACTGTCCAGCCAGCCGGCTGGCTATTTAAGTTGGCTGGCTTGCCAGCTGGCAAGCCCACTAACTAGCTTACCAGCTGACAAGCCAGCTAGCCTGCCAGGTAGCTAGCTTGTTAAGCCAACTGGCAAGTCATCTAGCCCATCACGTAGCTAGCTAATTATGTCAGTTGCCTAGCCAACTAGCCAGCCAACTACCTCCTCAGCTAGTTAAGTCAGCTAGCTAGCCAGTTAGCTAGTTAAGTCAGCTAGCTTGTCTGCTAGCTAGTCAGTTTGCTAGTTAAGTCAGCTAGCCAGTTAACTAGCC
>NW_007148719.1:0-901 GCF_000164805.1 Carlito syrichta | reverse complement strand
AGTCATCTAGCCCACCACGTAGCTAGCTAATTATGTCAGTTGCCTAGCCAACTAGCCAGCCAACTACCTCCTCAGCTAGTTAAGTCAGCTAGCTAGCCAGTTAGCTAGTTAAGTCAGCTAGCTTGTCTGCTAGCTAGTCAGTTTGCTAGTTAAGTCAGCTAGCCAGTTAACTAGCCAGTTATCTACCTAGTTAAGGCAACTGGCTATACTGCTAGATAGCTTATTTGCTAGCTAGTTATTTCAGCTAGATAGCCTGCTAGCTAGTCAGTTAGCTAGTTAAGTCAGCTAGCAAATCAGCTAGTTACTTAGCTATCTAGTCGGCTAGCAACTCAGCTAGCTGGGCAGCTAATTAGTGGGCTCACTCACTTTCCATCACATCAGCTAACTAGTCGGCTCCCTCACCTGCCAACCAATCCGTAAATTAATTGGCTCACTCGCCAGCCAACAGGTCAACTAACTTGTAGGCTCGCTTGCAAGCCAACAGGACAGCTAACTAGTCAACTTGCTCGCCAGCTGACTAGTTAAGCCAGCTCACCTGTTGGCTCGCTCGCTGGCCAACTAGTTAAGGCAGTTCACCCGTCGGCTCACTCATCGGCCAATTATTTAAGTCAGCACACCGGTCGGCTCACTCACCGGCCGACTTTTTAATTCTTCTGAGCAGTCAGCTCACTCGCCAGCTGACTAAATTCTGCTGACCTGTCAACTCACTCACCAGCCAACTAGTTAAGTCAGCTCAGCAGTCAGCTTACTTGCAGGCTGACTGTTTAAGTCTGCTGACAGTCGACTCAATAACCGGCCGACTAGTTAAGTCAGATGACAGTTGAATCACTCACCAGCTGACTCGTTAAGTCAGCTCACCTGTCGGCTCACTCGCTGGCCGACTAGTCAGTCAGCTAACTGG
>NW_007148718.1:0-764 GCF_000164805.1 Carlito syrichta | reverse complement strand
ATAAGTCAGTTTGCTAGCCAGTCAATGCACCTAGTTAATTCTGCTGGATAGCCTGCTGGCTAGGTAGGTAGCTAGCTAGTTATGTGAGCTTGATAGCCAGCTTGCTAGCTTAAGTCACCTAGGTAAGTCAGCAGGCTACCCAGCTGGCTGGTAGGTAGCCAGCAAGTTTAGTCAGCTGCCAGCTACCTAGCTAGTTAACTCAACACATTAAGTCATTTGGCAATCCAGCTGATTATGTAGTTAAAAAGTGACTTAAGTCAGATGGCTAGCCATCTGGCTAGCTAGTTATTTCAGCTAGTTAAGCCAGCTGGATAGCTAGGTAGATAGTTTGTTAAGTCAGCTAGTTAAGTTAGCTTGTAAGCTAATTAAGTCAGCGAGTTAAGACAGCTGGTTAGCCAGCTGGCTAGCTGGGTAGCTAGATAGTTAAGTCATCTGTATAGACAGTTAGTTAGCTAGTTAAGTAACCTAGTCATGTCAGCTCACTATCCAGCTGGTTACCTAGGTAACTAGTGAGCTGGCTAGTCTGCTGGCTAGCTACTTAAGTCAAGTAGTTAAATCACCTGTCTAGCCACCTGGCTAGCTATATAGCAAGATAATTAATTCAGCTGACTATCAAGCAGGCCAGCTATTTAAGTCAGCTAGATAAATCAGCTGGGTAGCCAGCTGGCTAGCTAGGTAGTGAAGTAGTAAAGTGTGTTGACTTGCCAGCTAGCTACCTAATTAAATCATCTAGTTAAGTCAGCTGGCTAGCCAGCTAGCTAGCG
>NW_007148717.1:0-1003 GCF_000164805.1 Carlito syrichta | reverse complement strand
CAATGCACCTAGTTAATTCTGCTGGATAGCTGATGGCTAGGTAGGTAGCTAGCTAGTTATGTGAGCTTGATAGCCAGCTTGCTAGCTTAAGTCACTAGGTAAGTCAGCAGGCTACCCATCTGGCTGGTAGGTAGCCAGCAAGTTTAATCAGCTGCCAGCTACCTAGCTAGTTAACTCAACACATTAAGTCATTTGGCAATCCAGCTGATTATGTAGTTAAAAAGTGACTTAAGTCAGATGGCTAGCCATCTGGCTAGCTAGTTATTTCAGCTAGTTAAGCCAGCTGGATAGCTAGGCAGATAGCTTGTTAAGTCAGCTAGTTAAGTTAGCTTGCAAGCTAATTAAGTCAGCGAGTTAAGACAGCTGGCTAGCCAGCTGGCTAGCTTGGTAGCTAGATAGTTAAGTCATCTGTATAGACAGTAAGTTAGCTAGTTAAGTAACCTAGTCATGTCAGCTCACTATCCAGCTGGTTACCTAGGTAACTAGTGAGCTGGCTAGTCTGCTGGCTAGCTACTTAAGTCAAGTAGTTAAATCACCTGTCTAGCCACCTGGCTAGCTATATAGCAAGATAATTAATTCAGCTGACTATCAAGCAGGCCAGCTATTTAAGTCAGCTAGATAAATCAGCTGGGTAGCCAGATGGCTAGCTAGGTAGTGAACTAGTAAAGTGTGTTGACTTGCCAGCTAGCTACCTAATTAAATCATCTAGTTAAGTCAGCTGGCTAGCCAGCTAGCTAGCTAGGAAGAGAGTTAGTTAAGTTAGCTGGCTAGCCAACTGGCTAACTAGTTAAGTCATCTAGTTGAGACAGCTGGCTAGCCAGCTTTCTAGCTGGCTAAGACAACTAGTTAGGTCAGCTGACTGTCCAGCTGGCTAGCTAGGCAGTGAGCTAGTTAAATCAGCTGGCTAGCCAGCTGTCTAGCTAGTTAAGTCAGTTAATTAATTCAGCTGTCTTCACAGCTGACTAGCTAGGTAGATAGCTAGGTAAATCACCTGGCTGGCCAG
>NW_007148716.1:0-894 GCF_000164805.1 Carlito syrichta | reverse complement strand
GACTAATCAGCTGGGTAGCTAAATAAGTCAGCTTGTTAAGTCAGTGTCTAGCCAGCTGGCTATCTAGGTTAAAAGCTGTACATGAGATGTCAGCAATCTGTCTCACTAGTTATTACAGCTAGTTAAGTCAGCTGGGTAGCTAGGCAGCTAGTTAGTTAAGTCAGCTTGATATGCCAGCTAGCTAGCTAGTTAAGCCAGTTAGTTAATTCAGCTTGCTATATGATAGCTTGCTAGGTAGTTAGCAATTTGAATATGCTAGTTAAGTCAACTGGCATGCTAGGAAGCTAACTAGTTATGTCAGCTATTTAAGTCAGCTGGGTAGTCTGCTTATTTAAGTCAGCTAGTTAAGTCTGTAAGTCAATTCAGCTGGATAGCCAACTGCCAAGCAGGATAGCTAGTTTTAAGTCACCTGGCTAGCCAGCTGGCTAGCTAGTTAAGTCACCTACTTAACTCAGCTCGCTGGCCAGCAGGATAGCTAGGTAGATAGGTAGTTAAGACAGCTTGCAAACCAGCAAGTTAAGTAGGTAGGTAGCTAGTTAAGTCAGCTGACTAGCCATCCATCATCTAGTTATGTCAGCTAGTTAAGTCAGCTAGCTATACAGCTGTCTAGCTATGTAGTTAGCTAGTTAAGTCTGCTGTCTAGCCAGCTGTCTACTTCGTGAATTTAGCTAGTTAAGTCAGCTGGCTAGCCTGCTGGCTAGCTATGTATCTAGGCAATTAAGTCATCTGGCTAGCCAGCTGGCTAGCTAGGTAGCTAGTTATTTATGTCTGCTGTCTAGTCAGTTTGCTAGCTAGTTAAGTCACCTAGTTAATTCAGCTGACCAGCCAGCTGGCTAGCTAGGTAGCTTGCTAGTTAACTCTGCTGGATACACAGCTGGCTAGCTAGAGAAGTCA
>NW_007148715.1:0-759 GCF_000164805.1 Carlito syrichta | reverse complement strand
AGGCACTGTGGCTCATGGCAATCAGTCACATGCACTGGGAGTTCAAAGCAGGAGATTACCTTAGCTCAGAGGTCAGAGACCAATCCAGGCTTGTGTGGAGAGTGGAGTCAGGCCTTCTGGGGCACATGACCGAAGGTGTGGGATGGACAAGCCCGGTGGCCACCTTTGAAACCTCCTGAAATGACAGGGCAGGAAGTGCCTTTTTCTCTCATATCCTTGAGGGTGACTCATCATTCTGGATGGAAGGCGTGGTGGTTGTGGTGGTGGTGATTATTATTGCTTGTAGTCAGAATCTTGCTCAGCTCCCAGGCCAGAGTGCAGGGCATGGTCATGGCCACCATGGCAAACACCTGCCTGAACCACCATGCCTGGCTAACTTTGGATTTATTTTTGATGGCCGAGACAAGGTCTCTCCCCATGTCCCAGGCTGATGTTGAACCCGCAGACTCAGGTCATTCACTCACCTTGCTCTCCAAAAGGCCAGGAGGCCAGGCTGAGCTCCTGAGCACAGCCTGTGGGTATGGTGGTGGTGGAGGTTGGTGTTATTTTTCTAAGTCAGAGTCTTGCTCTTTCACCCAGTCCAGAACTCAGGGACCCACTCTGGGCCTCATGGGTCTCCACCAACTGGATTCCGATGATCTTTCCACCATGGCCCCCAATGCAGCCACAATGACAGGCATGCGCCACCATGCTTTGCTCATTTTTTGGCTTCTTGTAGAGACCAGGTCTCGCCAAGGTGCCCAGACTGGTCTTGAACTG
>NW_007148714.1:0-387 GCF_000164805.1 Carlito syrichta | reverse complement strand
GGATTTATTTTTGATGGCCGAGACAAGGTCTCTCCCCATGTCCCAGGCTGATGTTGAACCTGCAGACTCAGGTCATCCACTCACCTTGCTCTCCAAAAGGCCAGGAGGCCAGGCTGAGCTCCTGAGCACAGCCTGTGGGTATGGTGGTGGTGGAGGTTGGTGTTATTTTTCTAAGTCAGAGTCTTGCTCTTTCACCCAGTCCAGAACTCAGGGACCCACTCTGGGCCTCCTGGGTCTCCACCAACTGGATTCCGATGATCTTTCCACCATGGCCCCCAATGAGCCACAATGACAGGCATGCGCCACCATGCTTTGCTCATTTTTTGGCTTCTTGTAGAGACCAGGTCTCGCCAAGGTGCCCAGACTGGTCTTGAACTGGGGGCTCAG
>NW_007148713.1:0-818 GCF_000164805.1 Carlito syrichta | reverse complement strand
GTAAGCTGGCTAAACAACTCTCTAGCTAGATAAATCACCTAGCTAATTCAGCAGGACAGCAGGTGGCTAGCTATGTAGCAAGCTTGTTAATTCAACAGGCTAGAAAGCAGGCCAGCTTGTTAAGAGAGCTAGTTTAGTTAGCTGGCTAGCCAGCTGGCAGACTTGTTAGTGACCTAGTTAAGACAGTTGGTTAGCTATCTGGCTAGCTAATTAAGTCAACTAGTTAAGTCAGCTGGCTATCCAGGTGGCTAGGGACCTAGAGAGCTAGTTAAGTCAGCTGGCTAGCCAGTTAGATAACTCGTTAAGTCAGCTAGTTTAGTCACCTGGCTGGCCAGTTGCCTAGCTCGTTAATCAACTAATTAAGTCAGGAGGCAAACGAGATGGATAGCTAGTTAAGTCACTTCATTATGGCAGTTTGCTAGCCATCTCCCTACCTAGTTAAAAAGCTAGTTATGTCAGATGGCTAGACAGCTGGCTAGCTAGTTATTTCAGCTAGTTAAGTCAACTGGATAGCTAGGTATCTAGCTACTTATGTCACCTAATTATGTCAGCTAGCTAGCTAGCTAGTTAAGTCAGTTAGTTAAGTTGTCTAGGTAGCTAGATAACTATGCCAGTATTTAGCTAGTTATTTCATCTAGTAAATTCAGCTGGCTAGCTAGGCAGCTAACTAGTTCAGTCAGCTAGTTCAGTCAGCTAGATAGCTAGTTAATTCAGCTAGTTAAGTCAGTTTTCTAGCCAGCTGCCTAGGTGGGTGGATAGCTAGTTAAGTCTGCTGGATAGCCAGCTGCATAGCTAGTTAAGTAACATAGTTAAGTAAG
>NW_007148712.1:0-677 GCF_000164805.1 Carlito syrichta | reverse complement strand
ACTCATGTGCATGCCCTCAGCTTCCACCAATCCTTGCATGCTCTATTGACCACAACTGAAACCCACATGTGTGCACGCTATTGGCCTTCATCAACACTCATGCACATGCTTTTGACCTCAGATGACGCTTGTGAGTGTGATCTCGGTGTTCACCAACTCTCAGGTGTATGTTCTAAGGCTTGGTCAACTATCGCATGTGCATTTAGCCTCCATGGACACCCATGCATGTGTCCTTGCCTTCGGCTGACACCCCCGCATGCACCCTTGGCCTTCATCGACACTTGCACACATGCCCTCGGATCCCACTGACACTCACCTGTGCATCCTCTGCCTATGCTTGCATATATGAGAACTCCCTCAGCCTTTGCCAACACTCGTGTGCTCCCTTGGCCTTGGACATCTTCCCCAACTGACACTCGTGCATGCACCCTTGACTTCAAATAAAGTCCATACTTGTGCCCTTGAGCTCTGCTGATGCTTGCACATCCTTGGCCTTGGATGACACTCGTGCATGTGACCTCAGCCACTGCTGACTCTCACTTGCTTGGATGACACCAGCATGCAAGTTCTTGGCCTCTGCTGACACTCATGTGCATCCCTTGGTGTCAAACAACACCCACATGCAAACTTTTGGCCTCTGCTGACACTCACTCCCTTAGTCTTGGAAAACACCTGTG
>NW_007148711.1:0-507 GCF_000164805.1 Carlito syrichta | reverse complement strand
ATAATAATCACCACCACCACCCCTGCCACCCAGTGTGAGAAGACACCCACTGGGATGGGAAAGGAAAAGGCACTTCCCAACCTGTCACTCTTGGGAACTTTCAAAGGTGGTTACTGGTCACGTCTGTCCCATGCCTTTGGTCTTGCATCCCAGAAGGACTGACTCCACCATCCACAATCGTGTTCCATGGGAAAGATGCGTGTAAGCTCATGGAAGAGATGGCCCCGAGCTAGAACAGCCATCGCGCACAGAGCCTTTAAGACTCTCCTGCAATGCCACAGCCAGACCAGGTTCGGGTCGCCCTGTCTGCGACCTGCAGTCAGGGGGAGGGCTCCTTCATCTCCCGATCACCCCATCATCTGCCACCCACATGAACCTTTGCTTGGGGAGCCATGGATGCCATCGTGGTGCACATGGGAGGTGTCTTATTTTTCGCTGAAGACCCGGTCGGCCGGTCTGGGGCACAGTGGCATGATCGCGGCTCCTGGTGCCTTGACCTGCGGGGCT
>NW_007148710.1:0-4022 GCF_000164805.1 Carlito syrichta | reverse complement strand
ATGAGCAGAATTCTTGTCTGACCATTCTCTTACCCCCATTTATGTAGCATGTTAAATCATAAGACTAAAAGAATAAACATCTTTATACTTTATACTTTTATTTTGTTTATTTCCATAGAGCTAATGGAGTTTAAGTAGCTCATTAAACAACTGTGTCTTCAAACCTTAAATTTCATTTATACACCTTTTGTAAAGAAGCCTGTGGACAGGGGAAGAAAAAGAAGACTATTTTTCCTTGTTTGTCATATAAAACCTAGAATTTAAGACTACTTCAGGACTGACATATCTATCTGATAAAGTTGGACTCTTCCCTTCTAATGCTTGCTCATTGACGATAAGAACCCTCCTAGGACACATTGATACCATTGTAGGCTCTTCTGGCTCAGTTTGTTCAATTTATCCTACCACTTATCAAATGTATGTGGATGATTATAGTGTAATGTTAGGGATGAGGTGACACTTGTGACAGAGGACCTGGTAAATTGTTTATGAAATCTTTGTGGAAGTCAGCTTCTATGAATCAGTCTTGGCTTCAGATATTGTCTACTTCTGTGGCATAGAGAGGAAGTGATGAGGACTAAAATTTTCTAAGATTCTAATTTATAGGTATAGTAGAATGAAGACCCAAACATGCAAAACTAGAAGACCAACTGTATTATAGACTTGGGCACCATGAATAACTGGCAGCAAGTATCTGAGGGAGGTACATCTCTGCTAAGAACTACAGATAAAAGTTTCATTTGGCAGTATGAAACAAGGCAGTGATTGTTTCCAGGCAAGAAAAATATTTGTGGTTAGCAGACATTGTAATTACAGGAGATTTTTCAGTTAGAATCAAGATGAGAATAGATTTTCAGTGGTCTGAGGTAAGAGCAGGGTTCTGAGAAGAATGGCATACAACCAGAGAATGAAGACAGAAGCCTGCTGTACAGATTGGGTAAACAGTGGGGATTCACAGCGTAAACACAGAGATACTATAGCTTAAACAGCAGAGCTAATCCTTTTCAATTAATTTGTTTAATTCAAACCAGCTCAAAAAATATCTGTAGACATCTCTGATGCTTAAAGAGTCATTGATACCCTGGAGAGTAATAGAAAGATTACTATGAGGAAGTCCTTACTATTTGTTGCTGAGAGGTTTTTTTTCGGAGATATAGACTTGAAAATATAGAATATATAAGTGCTAGCATAAGAGCAAAAACAAAATGACATATTTTAAGCTTCCTGTAAAAACTTTATTTCATAAGTAGTGAGAGCCATCGAGGTTTGAGGGGATGGTTAATTGTTTTAAACAGATTAGTTTTGGTGGAAGTATTTAGTGTTTGAGAAATGATAAGGGACAACTGAGGGGCAGTGACTCTAGAAATGTGGTGGGATGAATAGAGAATTTCCTTTTACAAACAATGCAGACACACCTAGAAAATAATTAAGAATATGATAAAACTGTTACAAGATGTTAACTTGGATAACTGAGAAAGCAGTGGTGGTGTTACTCTTTATTGCTCTCAATAAGTGCATTGTGAAAGACCTGACTGAGGGCAAAGTAAAAGGCGGTTTATAATGTTAATGCTGAGCCTGGTTGTGGAATTTTTTATTTGCTCAATGTAAAAGAAGGCTTCTTTTTGGTCAGTTGAATTAGGGGATTGAAAATGCTGTTTTCAGTACAAGACTGTTAAGTGCTGAGATAAAAATCATTTCTCTTCAACAGATTTGGCCAGTATGCGTAAATAAAAAGGAGGCTCTTTCTAAAAAATCCTAAGTAATCCCGAGCCTTTGGGAGGCTGAGGTGAGTGGATTGCCTGAGCCCACAGGTTTGAGACCCACCTGGGCAGCGAGACCTCATCTCTACAATAAATCAAAAAAATCAGCCGGGCATGGTAGCGCATGCCTATAATTCCGGCTACTTGGAAGGCTGAGGTGGAAGGATCGCCGGAGCCCAGCAGGTCGAGGCTGCAGTGGCTGGGAGCGGCCACTACACTCCAGTCTGGGTGACAGAGTGAGACTCCAACTCAAAAAAAAAAAGCTTTTCATAGTGTGATAGCTACAGACAATGATTTCAACATGTATTCTAGCAGTGAGGGGGAACACTGAAGGATCAAATGTCTTTTATGTGTTGTTTATAAAAGTTCAAATAAATGTGATCATCCAAAGGACAAAAGGTGGGGGAGTGGAGTCTGTTCAAGCAAAAGGTGTGTTAAGAGAAAAACAGGGTTTTCTCCCTGGAAAGAGGCAGTGACTTTTGTTTTCCATCTCCTTTTTTCTGACGCTCTTTTTTTGCTTAGGTGAAGATATAGACATATATATTTATAGACCAAAATCGGAGTAAAGACAATATAACATATGTTTCCCAGTGCTGATACACATTAGGTACATCATGGTAGTGTTCTAATTTTGTACTTGTCCAGAGATAAAGTGAGGGCCTACTGGCTGGCTATGTATGAAGCTCTAATATTCACATTGCAATGAAGCTTACATGTTTCCTGATAAAACCAATGTATCCAAAGAAATTTTTCACAGAGAGAAAAGAGAGAGCAACCACAATATTATCAGACATTTATTATATACCTATCTAACACTGAAATTGTATTATACATTAACTTGTCTGTTTCTTATATGACTCTTCCACTATAGTATAGCCTCCATCAGGACAGGGATTTTTACCTCTTTTTTTCAGTTGTGTGTGTCCTCCAGAGGGTGCTCAATAAATATTTGAATAAAGGAATGAATATTGATTAAATTTTGCATCTACTTTGGTCAACACTTGTTAAAAAGAATAAGAGTGATTAACAGTAATGAAAGCTACTAATCCTAGAAATTTGAATTTAAATTTAAACTAGTTAATGTGGGTACAGATCTCTCATAAGATAGTTTATAGAAAAAAATGAGTGAAAATACATGTAAAGAATTATACTTTTAATTATATTTTTGCTTTCATCTTGTCTTGCGACACGATGATTATTATCTGTGACATGATCGTGTAGGATATGGAGAAAAATGAGAAAAAATGATATAAACAGCAGAGTTGACATTGATAATAGGAGATATGGCGAGGGGGTGCTATTTTTTTTAATTTACCTTCTTTAGAGAGAATGTTCTCTTTCTAACTCAGCATGATTAACAATTTTTGTTTTCACATAGCTTAGTATGTTGCCTGGGAAGAGGAAGTAATGCTTTGCTAATTTAAAAAATTAGCAATGAGCCCGGGCTCAGGGGCTCAGCCTGTAACCCCAGCACTTTGGGAGGCTGAGGTGAGTGGATTGCCTGAGCCCGCAGGTTTGAGACCCGCCTGGACAACTTGGTGAGACCTCATCTCTACAATAAATCAAAAATTAGTTGGGCCAGGCTCGGTGGCTCAGCCCGTAATCCCGCGCCTTTGGGAGGCTGAGGTGAGTGAATTGCCTGAGCCCGCGGGTTCGAGACCCGCCTGGGCAGCAAGACCTCATCTCTACAATAAATAAAAAAATCAGCTGGGCGTGGTGGCGCATGCTTGTAATTCCGGCTACTCGGAAAGCTGAGGCGGAAGGATCGCCGGAGCCCAGCAGGCCGAGGCTGCGGTGGCCGGGAGCGGCCACTGCACTCCAGTCTGGGCGACAGAGTGAGACTCCAACTCAAAAAAAAAAAAAAATTAGTTGGGCATGGTAGCGCACACCTGTAGTTCCAACTACTTGGAAGGCTGAGGTGGAGGGATCACTGAGCCCAGCAGGTCGAGGCTGTGGTGGCCGTGGGCGTGCCACTGCACTCCAGTCTGGGTGACAGAGTGAGACTCCAACTCAAAAAAATAATAAAAAATAATAATAAATTAGCATAATTTGACAAGCCTACTCTGGGCTGTGTATCTAAATACTGTTTATGAGTCATCAAGAGAAAATATGTCATAACTGATTTATGGAATCTAATATGTTATAACTTTTATTTAAAATTATGCATGTTTTATATTTCTGGGAGTAATCAGAATTTAAGTTAATCAAAGGGAAAGAATAACCAAACTAACATTGAAAGAAACACAAAACTATATTTGATTT
>NW_007148709.1:0-987 GCF_000164805.1 Carlito syrichta | reverse complement strand
CTCTAGGAGGTGATCTGGCTCCAATTCCATCATCACCCCAGCCCAAACCAAAGACAGCACCTGTTCCTCCGGTACCAGCAGGAAGCAAATCATCCCCACAATCACAGCAGAGTTCCCCAAAGATGGATCCTGCCTCCAAACAGAGTATCCCCAAGGCACCTGAGTCTAAAAAGCCACCACCACTAGTGAAACAACCAACCCTTCATGGTTCTCCCCCAGCCAAGTCCAAGCAGCCTCCTGAGGCAGAGTCTTCATCCAAGTCAGCCCCTCCCAAAGAGCCTTCTGTCTCATCTGAACAGGTCAAGGTCTCTGTTGCTGACGATAAACCAAAGCAGCCCAAGCCAGTAAAGCCACCCACAGACATTGAATCCTCATCATCAGTAACAACAAAACCGGATATTCCAAGCTTCGAAGTATAGCCACAGCCTCAAGAGAAAATAACTCCTCTGCTGAAAACAGACTCTGCCAAACCCTCACAAAGTTTTCCACCAACAGGAGAAAACGACATCCCATTTGATTCTAAAGCCATACCTCGACCAGCATCAGATTCAAAAATTATTTCACATCCTGGGCCTAGTTCAGAGAGCAAAGGTCAAAAACAAAGTGATCCAGTTCAAAAGAAAGAACCTAAGAAAGCACAAACCAAAATGACTCCTAAACCAGATGCCAAGCCAATGCCAAAAGGGTCACCAACACTCCCTGACCCACGATGTACCACTACCCCCACATCTCAAACTACCCCCACATCTCAACAACCCCCAAAGCCTCAGGAGCAGTCAAGACATTTCAGTCTGAATCTGGGAAGTATTACTGATGCCCCTAAATCACAGCCTACAACTCCTCAAGAAATTGTGACTGCGAAACTCTTTGGGTTTGGAACATCAGTCTTCAGCCAGGCATCAAATTTAGTTTCCACGGCAGGCCAGCCTGGACCTCAGTCACAAAGTGGGCCAGGAGCCCCAACAAAACAAGCCCCTCCCTCTTCAC
>NW_007148708.1:0-739 GCF_000164805.1 Carlito syrichta | reverse complement strand
GGAAGCCCTTCTGTCCTTGCCTGACTCTGAGTCCAGGCACTGGACTGCCACTGTGTGGATGAACTTGTCACCTGGGTCAGGCTCAGATGCCACACCTGAGGGAGCACTTTCCTGGGGACTCTTCTCCGATTTGGAACTCTGACACATTCAGACTAGAATACTGTCTCCACATAGGTATCTTGTCCCTCATTTCAGGTCTGACACTTCACCTTTGGCTACTGAGTCTCTCCCCAAAGAGGAAGAGAGTAGATAAAGAGATCCTTTACTGGTACTTCAAATCTCATGGAGGTTAATGTCTCAATTTTTTTAGGTTAGTGATGAAAGCACTCAGCTTCCACTGATAAGGAAAGACTCATTAAACATTATAGCTTTGCGTGTCATACTTTATGTCAAATCCACAATCCTAAATGCCTCATCCTTGTCTAGACCTTATCTTCATATTCTCTTGCTCTTCCCCAGCTTCCTTGGATCAACTCACAATGGCATCCTCCTCAGTGTTCCTTGAACATGCCAAGCTCACATCAGCCTCAGGCTCTTGGCACGTGAGGTTACATCAGGTTGAAACGTCTTCATACAGGTCTCCCCACAGGCCTGCACTTTCCTCACCCAAGTCTAATGTTATCTCCTCCCTGAGTTTTACCCAGTTCATTTGTTCATTTAGTGAAGAAACCTTACATGCAGCTTGGGAAAGAAGGCATATATCATATGGATGCTGAAAGTGGACTTGATAAGGAAAATG
>NW_007148707.1:0-2852 GCF_000164805.1 Carlito syrichta | reverse complement strand
TGCTCTTCCCCAGCTTCCTTGGATCAACTCACAATGGCATCCTCCTCAGTGTTCCTTGAACATGCCAAGCTCACATCAGCCTCAGGCTCTTGGCACGTGAGGTTACATCAGGTTGAAACGTCTTCATACAGGTCTCCCCACAGGCCTGCACTTTCCTCACCCAAGTCTAATGTTATCTCCTCCCTGAGTTTTACCCAGTTCATTTGTTCATTTAGTGAAGAAACCTTACATGCAGCTTGGGAAAGAAGGCATATATCATATGGATGTTGAAAGTGGACTTGATAAGGAAAATGTTGTATATATACATGATGGAGTATTGTGCAGTCATAAAGAAGTTCAAAATCATGGGATTCAAGGCAAACTGGATGGAGTTGGAGATCATCATTCTAAGTTATTTATCACAGAAAGAAAGAACTGAATGCTGCATGTTCTCACTTATAAGTTGAACTTAAACATTAGTCACATAGGCACAGGAGAGGGATTGGCAGTCACTGGGCAGTACTAAGAGAGAGAGAGGGAGGGAGGAAGATGAGAGGCACACAACAACAAGGTTGCCTAGTTCTTTACAAGGGGGAGTGAGGACAAGTTAGAAGCCCAAACTTCACCTTCATACATCCTCCTTATGTAGTTAATCCTGACTTAGACCCCACATTCTTGTAATAAAACAAAATTTACAAAAAGAGGTGAACTGGCCGGGCTTGGTGGCTCAGCCTAAAATCCCAGCACTTTGGGAGGCTGAGGCAAGTGGATTGCCTGAAACTGCGGGTTCCAGACCAGTCCGGCCAGCTTGGCAATACCTCATCTTTACAATAAATAAAAAATTAACTGGGCATGGTGGCATGTGCCTATAGTTCCAGCTACTTGGAAATTTGAAGCGGAAAGATTGCCAGAGCCTGGCAGGCTAACACTGGGGTGGCCATAAGCATGCCACTGCACTCCAGTCTGGGTGATGGAGTGAGACTCCAACTCAAAAAAAAAAGAGGTAAACTGAGAGAGTGCCACTGGGCAGAGAAAGGCAGCTCAAGGAATCTAGTAAAGGTTAGGTTTGTCTGGAGACCTGCTTCAGTCTGATGCCACAGGCTGTCTGTATCATACATGACAGCACAGAAGTTTTCTCACTTTGGGGCTTGCAGATCTCTGGGGGGGTCAGACCCTGGCTGTTGCCTGTTCTCAGAACGTGGATGGAAGAAGACTCTCTGGGACAGGTGGATCTGATTCAACTGAGAGCTAAATCTTGTAAGAAGGCATATTTAGGGTATAAACAGTCAAGGAAGGGCCTGTGGTTGGGCATCAACAGCCTCCCCACAGTAGTTAAATCTTTTTACAGAAAGATATCCGATAGGCCAGCTCTGGGAGGGCTAAATTGATGAGGTAAAATGTTAGGAATTTGCGTTAAATTCTGACATCTGCAGAACTTATTTAAACTGGGATTTGGGGTCCAGTATATTTTGGTTTCTAACAGTTCATGTGCATGCTGACATTCACCTGGGGAAGGTGTGCCACAATTTTCTTTTTGATGGACATTCTACGAAATAACTGCTCTGTAAGTTTTGAAAGTTTCAAAGTTGATAAATTCAGGGAAAGACACTTCTAGACAAAAGGAGTCTAAATAAACATGACTACTGAAGGCAAAACATGATTCTGAATTAGATTCTCTTTACACAAAATATTTTATTTGGACATTTGACCAAACTTAAATAGGATCTGAAGACTGGATGGTGGTAATTTATCCCCATTTTTATGACTATGTGGCAGTATTGTAGGAAAACAACAATTTGGAAATGTACATTAAAGTACTGAAGGGGGGGTTCAGGTGGGCAAATTACCCTTAAATCTTCAGCAAAAGTGTATTTTACACTAGAAAGCATTTTGTAAGTTTGAGATTATTTTAAAATGATAAAATGATAAAGTAGGATAAAATCTTTACACTCTTAGTAAGAAAGAACTTATTTTTTTTTTGTTAGAATTGGGATATGGCTTTTTTGTCCAGTATGGAACACAATGGCATTATCATGGTTCACTGCGACCTTGAACTGCTGGGCTCCAGGCATCTTCTTGCCTCAAGTTCCTGAGTAGCTGTACCTCCATTTGTTATTTTCTACAGCTCTTCCAAAGGATCCTGTGAAAGTCATGCCTCTAGCATGCATTAAAAGCAAGCTGTGCTCATCTCAGCCTGGTCAGAGATAGACACTGTAAATCTCAGCACTCACCTTGGAAACCAATTCCAGTGGTCTTTGAGCCCTGTCCCAATTCCTACACAGCAAACAACACCTTTACCCAGGACACAGTACAAGAATCTTTTCTACTCTGAACCCCCTTCAAAAAGACTGTCTTCTTCCATCAAATGTCCTAGTGTTCTCAGTTCAAGTTCAGCGTCCATGGCACTAAGTCTTCCTCCAATCTCTCCTGGATCTCTTGCCTCACAGATCCCACTGGATTCAGTTCTCTCTGTCCCCTGTGGCTTCTTTCATCTCCTTGAGTGCCTGGACATCTGGTCCTTCCTCTTGCTCTTATTGTTATGACACTAATCTGTTGCTTTGAAAATCACATCCTTCTCTCATGTCCACATCTTACCTTTCACGCCCACACAAGTTGGAAAAATGGCTTCCGGAGCTTCACCCACCAATTCAGCTGACCTTTCCTTAACAGATAGATGGAACCTCCACTTACAGTCCTCAGGCCCATCCTGGTGCCAGCTGCCAGTGAAGCTCTCCCATATGATCCCAGCAGATCCTCTAGATATAAATCATGCTGAACACATGAAATGTCCACTCACACTGTAAAATATCTCAGCCCCAGTCTGCCCATCCTGCCAGGCCACACCTCACTGCTCTGTTCTGGATTCAACACCC
>NW_007148706.1:0-903 GCF_000164805.1 Carlito syrichta | reverse complement strand
TGAAGCTCTCCCATATGATCCCAGTAGATCCTCTAGATATAAATCATGCTGAACACATGAAATGTCCACTCACACTGTAAAATATCTCAGCCCCAGTCTGCCCATCCTGCCAGGCCACACCTCACTGCTCTGTTCTGGATTCAACACCCCATTGGTAAGCAAGTATCTCAAGATCCAGACCAGACACAACAGGCATAAAAGAAACACCACTAAAGTGGTAGTTTTTATTTATTTTTTGTTAGATTGTATTTATTTCTGGGTCCTGGGTCCTGTGTGAGGACTCTCTGTATGAATGCACACCAACCTTGTGGGGAAAAAGAAGGAGAAATGGTGAGAACACAAATGTCTTCCCCAGGAGGATAGCAGGGGTGGGTGCAGGGTTCCTGTGTCTGGTGAGGCCTCACAGGGATGACAGCAACCTGGATCTCTTTGTCTACTAAATGTCAACCATATCTCTGGCTCTTAGTTAAATCTTTACTTTTGATATGTGTGTAATTAGAACAAGATTAGCAATTAGAGACCCTAAGTTCAGCAACCCTTGCCTCTGCCAGTTCCTGGAGGCCACCACATTCCTTGTCTGAAGGCCCTAGCTTTGAGCTCTTTCTTTTCTGACTTAGGCTCACATGGCCTTCTTCCACACTTGTGACTCCATTTAGGTCTAGCCAGATAATCCAGGAGAATCATCCAAGGTGAAGATCTCAATGCTCTCACACCTGTAAAAGTCCTGTTACACAAAAAGTAACTTTCTCAGGGCAGAGAGGGTAGTCCCTAGATATACAAAGAGGCCCTTATTCTGCGGAACACAGCATTAGAGAAATGTCCCAATCTTCTACCTTCATGTACAAAAGCTTTTGACAAGACTCTCCTTTTCATGTCCTGTGTACTTGACCATGGTGATGTCTG
>NW_007148705.1:0-813 GCF_000164805.1 Carlito syrichta | reverse complement strand
ATCATTAGAGATACTACGTACACTGTATGGAAACAAACTGAAAACCATAAGGAAATGGAAGACTTCTGACATCACACAACCTACCTAGGCTGGAACAAGAAGAAATTGAGACCCTAAATAAACCAATAACAATCAAGGAAATCGACCACGTAATAAGAAAACTTCCTACAAAACAAAGCCCTGGTCCAGATGGCTTTCCAGCAGAATTCTACAAGACATTTAAGGAGGAGCTGATACCAATCCTACTGAAGGTATTCCAGGCGATTGAAAAAGATGGAACTCTCCCCAAATCATTTTACGAAGCCAACATCACATTGATACCCAAGCCAGGTAAAGATCCAACAAAGAAAGAGAACTACAGGCCAATATCTTTGATGAACATAGATGCTAAAATTCTCAGCAAGATCCTAGCAAACCGGATTCAGCAATACATCTCAAAAATCATCCATCACGACCAAGTAGGCTTCATTCCTGGCATGCAAGGCTGGTTCAACATTCGTAAAACCATAAATGTAATTAAATACATCAACAGATGTCAAAACAAAAACCACATGATCATATCACTAGATGCAGAAAAAGCTTTTGATAAAATCCAGCACCCCTTCTTGATAAAAACCCTTGAACATCTAGGCATACGGGGAACATACCTCAAAATAGTAAAAACCATCTATGAGAAACCCACAGCCAGCATACTCCTAAATGGGCAAAAATTGGAACCAATTCCCCTGAAAACTGGAACTAGACAAGGATGCCCACTCTCTCCCCTCCTGTTCAACATAGTATTGGAAGTCCTGGCTAAAGCAATCAGAGAAT
>NW_007148704.1:0-1003 GCF_000164805.1 Carlito syrichta | reverse complement strand
AGAAGAAATGAGACCCTAAATAAACCATAACAATCAGGAAATCGACCACGTAATAAGAAAACTTCCTACAAAAAAAAGCCCTGGTCCAGATGGCTTTCCAGCAGAATTCTACAAGACATTTAAGGAGGAGCTGATACCAATCCTACTGAAGGTATTCCAGGCGATTGAAAAAGATGGAACTCTCCCCAAATCATTTTACGAAGCCAACATCACATTGATACCCAAGCCAGGTAAAGATCCAACAAAGAAAGAGAACTACAGGCCAATATCTTTGATGAACATAGATGCTAAAATTCTCAACAAGATCCTAGCAAACCGGATTCAGCAATACATCTCAAAAATCATCCATCATGACCAAGTAGGCTTCATTCCTGGCATGCAAGGCTGGTTCAATATTCGTAAAACCATAAATGTAATTAAATACATCAACAGATGTCAAAACAAAAACCACATGATCATATCACTAGATGCAGAAAAAGCTTTTGATAAAATCCAGCACCCCTTCTTGATAAAAACCCTTGAACATCTAGGCATACGGGGAACATACCTCAAAATAGTAAAAGCCATCTACGAGAAACCCACAGCCAGCATACTCCTAAATGGACAAAAATTGGAACCAATTCCCCTGAAAACTGGAACTAGACAAGGATGCCCACTCTCTCCCCTCCTGTTCAACATAGTATTGGAAGTCCTGGCTAAAGCAATCAGAGAAGAGGAGGCAATCAGAGGTATTCAAATAGGAAAAGAGGAAGTCAAGTTATCTCTCTATGCAGATGATATGATGGTGTACCTTGAAAACCCAAGAGAATCTGTCAAAGGTCTCCTTACATTGATAAAAGCCTTTGGCAAAATCTCAGGATACAAAATAAATGTACAAAAGACAATCGCATTTCTCTACACCAATAATAAACAAACAGAAACCCAAATAAAAAACACAGTTCCATTCACAATAGCCACAAAAAAAAATGAAATACCTTGGCATCTTCCTAACCAGAGACGCGAA
>NW_007148703.1:0-863 GCF_000164805.1 Carlito syrichta | reverse complement strand
TACTGAACTGTGTGTAATTACTCCAATTTTGGTACCTGTTGAGTTTCAGTAGAGTCAATATAATGACCTTACTGCACATTGTTCAAAAGCAACTGGCAGATTTTTGTCAGCATTGTAATGTTATTTATTTAATTTTTTTGAGTTAGAGTCTCACTCTGTCACCCAGACTGGAGTGCAGTGGCCACTTCCGGCCACCGCAGCCTCGACCTGCTGGGCTCCGGCGATCCTTCCACCTCAGCCTTCCAAGTAGCCAGAACTACAGGCATGCACTACCATGCCCGGCTGATTTTTTGATTTATTGTAGAGATGAGGTTTCGCTGCCCAGGTGGGTCTTGAACCTGTGGACTCAGGTGGTAGCTGTAGGTGGGAAAAGTTTTGCTAGATAGCTCAATTCTTTCCTAAATCAGACATTTGGGTCAAGATGCTTGATTTAGTGTAGGTAGGGAGATATTTAAATATAAAGTACAGCAAAAGAAGTCTGACTCTTCAGAATCTTTGTTTAGATCCTGTAAGTAACTAGTAATCCATAAACAGTTAAAACGTATTCTATTTGGTCTTCTTGTTATTTATTTCATTACAAAGCTTGCATATTGAATGTATTTCCAATTACCTGGTTTTAATTATTGTAACTTAAACCTATGAAGCAATAGCTATTTCTAAACATAATTTCATGTGATTTGTCTTTGGCACTCACACATCAAACGTGAGTCCTGTCTTCACTGCTCTGTCTCCTACTTTCCAGTAAGCCCTGCTGTAGCTTATATCACCCTGTGACCCACTAGTCCTGGAGTTATGGAGGGAGGACCCCAGAGGCTAGGAATGGTCTCAGTTGCCTTTGAGGATGTTGTTGTGAACTTCAGCTA
>NW_007148702.1:0-648 GCF_000164805.1 Carlito syrichta | reverse complement strand
TAAGCAGATTGGCAGTATATAATACAATGTGAATAATTATAGTCATCATGTTGGATATTCGATTTCTATACTGATTCATCCTATAATAACTGCAGCTTTGTACCCTTTTACCTACATCTCCCCATTTAACTCCAACTTTCCACTTCTGGTAACCACTGTTCTACTCTGCTTCCATGTATTTAATTATTTTAGATGATACATATAGATGTTATCATGGAGTATTTCTTTTACTATGTCTGGGTTACTTACCATAACATTCTCCAGGTTCATCCATGTTGTCACAAAGGCAGAATCTCCTTATATGTGCACATACATACACGATGGGGGGAGGGGCAAAAATCAGGAATTTACCTAAAAATTGTGTATTTATTCTTACATGTTTAAACCTCACTCACCTTCAAAGTGATCTCCATTTGATTCATACATCTATGATGCTTTTTCCATTGCTCAAAACAGTTCTTGAACTCATCAGTGTTGATGCTTTTTAGTGCCATTTTTTTTCCCACCTCTTCCACATCAGCAAAACATTTTCCTTTAAGGAATTTTTTCATCCGGGGGAAAAAAAAACAAACAAAAAAATCACTCAGGGCAAGATTTGGTGAATAGGAAGGGTGGGGCATGGAGGGCATGCCGTTTTTGGTAAAACAG
>NW_007148701.1:0-696 GCF_000164805.1 Carlito syrichta | reverse complement strand
TTTCTTGGCAGAAGGTCTGGGAGGACGATGCAAGAGGGTCACCTGAGTCCCCAGGTTCGAGACCAGCCAGGGTACCACCTCAGGACCTCCTCTCTGCAAGAAACCTAAAAAGAAACCGAGTATTGTGACACACACCTATCATTCCGGGCACTCGGGAGCACATGGAGGGAGGATTACCATAGCCCACCCGGTAGAGGCCACAGTGGCCAAGAGCAAACCCCTGCACCACAGCCCGGGAAAAGGAGGGGACTCCAGCTGCCCTCTCCAGGATCTTGCGTCATCAGTAGGTAGTGGTCTTTGTGGTGGTGTCCCGAGAGTGGTGTGGAGACCAGAAGCGGAGTCACAAGCCTGTCATCCCAGTGCTATGGGAGCTTGAGATGAGAGGACGGCCTGAGACCCCAGATTCGAGACAAGCCCAGGCACCTTGACAAGACCTAGTCTCTACAAGAAGCCAAAAAAATTAGCTGAACATGGTGATGCATGCCTGTCTTTACAGGCACTCGGGAGGCCATGACGGAAGGATCACTGGAGCCAAGTCTGTGGAGAAGGCGGTGGCTGAGAGTTGGGCAACAGAGCATGACTCTGAATCATAATATTAATACCAACCACCACCACAATCACAGGCCAATATCAGGGCCTCAGCCTGGCATCCCAGCCCTTTGGAGGCCCAGTCGAGTGTATGGCCTGAGCCTACGG
>NW_007148700.1:0-942 GCF_000164805.1 Carlito syrichta | reverse complement strand
TTATCTCAACATTTTCTTCTAATATTTTGAGTTTCTAATTTTCTACGTTGGGAATGTTCTTTGATACGCAAAAGTTTTTAATTTTGATGAAGTCTGCTGTATTTTTCTGCCTGTTTTTTGGTTTGTACAAGCAATAATTGACATTCACTGTCATGAAGTTTTCCTTCTATGTATTCATCTAAGGGTGTTTACAGTTTCAACTCTTACCTTTAAATATTTTATCCATTTGAAGTTAAAAGTTTTATGGTGCGAGACAAGGGTTCAAATTTATTCCCTTGCGTGAGAGCATCGAATTTTCTGAGAAGTGTCTGTAAAAAGACTGCCCTCTTCCAACTGAATGAATTTGCCAATATATTTGTGTGCTGATTCTTAGGTGGTTCATTCTGTTCTATGAATGTGTATGTCTGTTTTTATACCAGTATCCCGCTGTTATGGTTATTAGAATTTTGTGCATAGTTTGAAGGTAGAAAATGTGAAACCTTATAAAGTTTGCTCATTTTCAAGATTGTTTTGGTTATTTTGGGTCTCATGCAATTCTACATGAACTTTAGAAAGGGTTTTTTTTTTTTTAATTTCTACAGAATAAAAGGCATTTGGGTTCTGATAGAGATTTCATTGTATTTGTAATACTTTGGGTAGTATTGACATCTTAAAATATGGTTTTTAACTAGCAAACGTATTTCTTTTTCATTTATTTATATCCTCTTAAATTTCTGTCAGCAATATTTTGTAGTTGTTAGTGAGCTATTCTTCTGTCTGGTTAAGTTTTTATACTATTTTATTGTTTTGGCTGCTATTGTAAGTGAATTGTTTTCTTAGTGATTCCTGCAGGTTGCTGTTTGAAAGTATAGAATTGCACGTGGCTTTTGTATGTTGAATTTGTATTTTGCAACATTGCTGAATTTATTAATTCTGAAAGCAGTGTGTGTGTGCATGTGTGTG
>NW_007148699.1:4415-10063 GCF_000164805.1 Carlito syrichta | reverse complement strand
AGTGCAAACTCAAGTTTTTTAACTTTAGATATGTAGCTTTTATTTGATTATCTTTAAGCTGTTCTCAGTGGGCAAACACACTTGTACTTTGACATTACAAAGTTATTTTTATTGTCTAATTTATTTATTTATTTAGAGTTTTTTTAAAACATATTTTTTATTACAAAATTGTGGGGTACTGTTAAGGGTTAAGTATACAAAACTAAATTTTATATGTAATATGATAATTTATTCACAGCAAAAAATTACACTTTTACATTGTAAATTTAATACAATAATGTGTCACATAGGTCTAAAATTATTCTTGGCTGTTAAGATTAATATAATTATAAATAGCTTTTATGTCATATTTTATATAGCATTTTTTATTTTTTTATTTACAAAGCATATTTTATTTGAAATAATTAAATCATGCATCACACAAACTATCATCACATACATTTATTTAATTACTGAGAGATTAAGGGATTTGGAAGTCTTAAATATTTGGACATGATAATTCACGTTTCTTTACCTCACTAGTTATGTTATGAAAAACTTTAGGTGGTCATTTTTTCACTCAATTTGACTATAACCAAAATATATAAATACAATTGGAACAACAAGATTTTTACTATGAGAATGTCTCTGCTTTGATCTTTTTGATAAAATTGCCATATAGTTTTTGATCATAGAAATCAGATAAAATCAGTTTTTAAGTAAATGGGTATGGTTATAAGCAGAGGAACTCAAATCATATCAGTACAGTGCTTTGGTTGTGTTTGGTGAATTTTTACACATATGTGTGTATATTTATATATTTAATTCAGATATATAATTTACTTAGACTCTGTTTTGTTGTATTCTATTTCACTATTTCAATTTATTCCAGTGGCTGAACTTCAGTATTATTTAATAAAATACATTCATATTTCACTTCCATTTTCAATAGAGATACTTACCTGTGAGACCTTTCATGGTAACACATTATTCTACAGCATTTTCAGTTTGAATGCCCCCAAATAATGTTTATACCATCTGAAATATTTAATTTAAAAAATAATATCTCATGTTTTCATATAATATATAAATCTCAGGACAGGCTTCATAGAACATACTTATCGCTAGGAAAGCTCTGCATTTTGTGTTTGTTTCGGTACTTACTCCTAAAACTCCAAGTGTTGTGGAAATGATCTTATGGTTGACATTGTTGATTGGCACCCAACAGTCACATCTCAATTCTTTTTCCCACAATTCCAACCCCTTGAAGAGCATTTTTAAAAATAAATAAATAAAACCAAGTGATTCCTTTCTCAGCCACCATTGCACTAAATACAGATACCTGTTTTCCCCTTCTAGCTAATGAGGAATGTGTACAGGGTTTCTGGGAATACTAGTCCTTTTCTGATGGCCAAAGTGAGAGAGCCCTTTCCCTGCCCCTCACCCCTGCTTGCAGCTTCCTGCTCTGAATATATTTAATAGTGCACAAAGTTACTTTACTGATCTTGTGTCAATCAGACGACAGCAAGTGGATCCAGGGCCTGAGTCCTTGGTGAAAATATTAAACCAGGTGAGCTGTCTTTGAGATCCTTGTTAACTAGAGAAAAAAATCAAAACCACAATGATTTAAAATTAGTGTTGAAATGTATTATATTACTGGTGGGCAAACTCATATTAAAAGAAAGAACAATCATATTTTATTAAAGCAGAAAAAAGAAACATGCATATTTAGGAAAATATTAAACTTATAAGATAAAGTTTAAGTGATAAGAAATTAAACTTTTATGAAAAAGCAGTTGGTAGTTTTGCAGAATTCATGACTGTATAGAAGTTATCAGAATTCTGAATTAATATACAACATATTAGAAACAGACAAATAACGAGTTTAATTTGTACAAGGAATGAAAAGATTTTCGAGTCCTTGTAGCCTGTGTAAAATAGCATATGAAAAAAATTTAAAGTAATTTTGACTTCTGTTTAGGATTAGGACTAGAATAAAATTCAAATATCTATGTTTTTCTGAAATGTTATTACTGCAAGGCAAGTAATATATGTTTATTGGGAAACTATTGTATCTCAGAGTCATTTTACTCTGCAAGTATTTACCAGTAAATATTCTATTTTCCACCAAAAAAATGTTCTGAGGGAACAAACAAAAGCTTAATTTGTCTTCTTTTTAGAACTTTAACTTATATCAAATATATAAAAGAACATAAAGCTGGAATACATTGATTATTCCACTTGTTAAAGTGTTGCTTAGTTTTTATTTTATTCTTCATATTCCATGAAATAAGTCTACACCCTGATTTCTAGTAGCTGAATTTGGTCTTTATAAAGAGCAAGTGCCAAAAGTTTGTTTAAAAAAAAAAGGGTTTTGATATGCTAGTAACCATTTGCTTCATACAGAGAGAATCAGTGAGTTTGATGTCTTAAACACCAAGGCTGCTTTAAAAAGGCTTCAAAAGAACCCCATGACATTCACTGATTTTATTGCCACCAGCACTGTTCTAGGATTTTTAAAATGCTGCCATTGGAATCAGTCTCCAAGCTCATATAATCTGCTGTCTTCATTAATGTTCAGTATTAATTTAAGAGTACTAAATCAAAATAAGAATGCAAGTGAATTAAAAAAAAATAGCTCTGCTTTGGAATAAATAAAAAGTACATTACTAGAGAAGTTCTTATTTAATAGTCTCTTTTTAGAAAGAAAATCTGTAACTTTAAAAAAATCAATATGTAATTAAAGAAAACTAAAACATAAATCAGGGAAGTAGGTAGGCTGTGACAACACGGATACATATACAGGAATATATGTTATATGTCTTACTCAGTTTGAGGTGCTGTAACAAAGTACCATCGCCTGGGTGGCTTATAAACACAGAAGCTTGATTCTCACAGTTCTGGAGGCTGAAAGCCTGAGATCAGGGAACTAGCATGATGGGTTCTGGTGAGGGCACTCTACAAGTTGCAGACTGTAGACTTCTTGCTATGTCCTCACATGGTGAAGAGATGAAGAGAGAATCTTCTAGGGTCTCTCCTATAGCAGCATTAATGCTACTCACAAGGGCTCCACTCTCAGGACCTATTCATTTTACAAAGCCCCCTACCTCCCAATACTATCACAGCAGGAGGTTAGGATTTTAACTTACGAATTTTAGGAGGACACAAACATTTAGTCCATTACAGATAAATGCATATACATATACATAATTACATATGTATATATGTAAACATAGCTAAACTTGTCATTTATAATTATTAGTTGTACAGTATATGAATGCAGCCTTTGTTCTGAGCATATACACTGTGTTTTTGAAGGCTATACAAAATATCAAGTGCAACCTTACCTAAACGTTGGATTCAAAATTTCTACATTGAAAGATGAAGACCAGTACAATGTATTTACTAGCAAACATAGCTCTCCACATTTGTGTGCAGAGCTACAGTATGTACACGTGTGCTTGTGTTTAGCAGATTCTCCCACATACAGCCTCTCTACAAAGAGGCTGTATAAGCCAGAAGCAAGTCAAACTTTCTTGGCTCAAACCAGGCACTGGCTCTTTCATCTGTAGAAAATGTTTATCTTCCCTCTCTTTTTATGCCTGTACCATGCATCTAAGGAGATAGCCCTCCTCAGAGGATTGTGCAAAACTAAATGAGTTTATACATGAAAAGCACTTTTAAAAGGCCAGGCTCGGTTGTTCAGACTGTAATCCCAGCATTTTGGGAGGACGAGGAGAGTGGATCGCCTGAGCCCGTGGGCACAGGGGGCCTAGCCCCTTCAGAGAGATTTAGAGGGTCCCTGGAAGGTGGGGCAGCGTCGGCGATTATTCTGGAGAAATAAAGAGAAAGAGAAAGGGAGAGAAAGAAAGAGACTGAACTCTGTCTAGTGCAGAAGCCGATTCTGTAGTAGGGATAGATATTGAAAGAAAGATGGAGGGATAGATATAAGGAGAAAGAAAGAAAGTGGACAACTATTCAGTGAAATGAGCAGAAGCCATTTATTGGGACCAACCATGAGTCTTTTATCCCAAATTTTCACATGTTAAATCACAAGACTTTCACGTGAACAAAAGGCCAGGTGGATGAGGCGCATCCCCCCCCACCCACCAGGTGTTTCCTTAAGCATGAGGAAGGACAATCCCAATTAAATCACAAGACTTTCATGTGAACACAAAGCCAGGTAGGTGAGGGGTGTCCCCCACCCCCCCAGGCGTTTTCCCAAGCATGAGGAAGGACAATCCCAAAATTATCTCACTGTTCCTCATGCTTGGTTTATATTCCTCAAAAGCAATATAACAATTCTAATATCATAAAATCCTAATAATCAATAACTTCTAAAACTTATGCATACCCAACACCTAATGACTAAAATCTTAATACCTTTCTATTCTGTGTTAACTTTACCTGTACTGTAAAAAACTCTTAATTATAGCTCAGACCAGTTCCTAAAGAATGTGGCCCAGTCCAAAGATCACGCTGGGCTGTTTCCAGGAACAATTGATTATGATCTCTGAACAAAATGGCTATTCTAAAATCCTATGTATCTATCTTAATTTCTATAAAAGTTTCTAATTCCTAATCCTGATATATAAAGCTGATCATCAGCAATAAAGCTTCTAAAATAAAACCCAAATACAAACTGTAATTGTACTAAAGCCAAAACTGCAATTAGAAAGTGGGAACAATGAAATTTCTAAAGTTAGCTTTATTCTATAAAACCTCAAAGTATCATGTTTGATCATGCTTGAACTAACATAATTCCCTCACCTAGCATGACCTATTCTACAATACTTTCTATGAATAAAATAAATTCAACTTCTATAATAAGTAGAAAAAAGCCTACACTAATTGTAGCTAAAGAGCCTGTTTAAAAGAATGCAGCCCAGCCCAAAGTGGATGCTGGGCCCTTAGGAGTGTGGCCTAGTCCAAAGTTCGTCCTGGGCCATTTCTGGTAACCCTAGATAATCATCTATACCATCTAAAGCTGGAAACAGCTCTCTAAATGTATATACTAATTTTACAAATATACTTTTAAATCTTATAAAGAAGGTTGTATCATGTATAAGGCTCCCAAATGTGATCTGAGTTTGAACTGTGTTAAGTTTAAAGCCGAAACCGCAGTCTGAGAAACAGGAACAATGGATCCCTAGAGTCAGCCATGCCTGTCATATTCTCAGAACTTCATGCTTAGATCATCAAAGTCCCTGCTAGTGGGTAATGCCAACAACAAAGAAAGGAGGAGGGAATGGGCCTTCAGCTCCTGAACGCAACCTGGTGGTCTCAGGGTCCGCAGCCCACCTGGATCCCTAAGGCTCAGGTGGGCCTCCAGGCTGGCTCCCAACACGTGGGCTCGAGAACAGCCGGCAACTTGGTGAGACCTCTCTACAATAAATAAAAAATTAGCGGGGCATGGTAGCGCACTCCTGTAGTTCTGGCTACTTGAAAGATTGAGGTGGAAGGATCACCAGAGCCCAGCAGGTGGATGCTGGGTTGGCCGTGAGTATGCCACTGCACTCCATACTGGGTGACAGAGTGAGATTCCAACTCAAAAAAAACCCCCAAAAACGCAGGCCCTCTGTCGCTGCCACCTTGAAGGCCGGATCCCCGCGTCTTTGCGGATGGAGGAGCTGGAGCCCCCACGTGGTTTGCGGCCGCGGACCCCAAAG
>NW_007148699.1:0-3835 GCF_000164805.1 Carlito syrichta | reverse complement strand
CTGACGTCCAGGTCTCCTTCACCTAGGACTGCAGAGTCAGGTACCCAGCACAGCCAACAACCGCGAAGCCAGGTTCCCCAAGCCTTCCCAGAGGCGCTGGTGCCTGCGTGAAGATGACGGCGGTGGACCTCGGAACCGGGTGCCTCCCACCACCCACGACCGCGGAGCCAGCCTCCGGCGCCGAGGACCACATAGTCGCGGCCCCACCGACTCCGACGATCAGGAAGCCACGACCCCCGTGCCTCCGCAGACAGAGGAGCTGGAGCCCACGAGTAGATGACGGCCGCAGACCCGGACCTGGGTGTTGCCCACCGCCGCGGACCTCAGAGCCTGACTCCCCGCACTGCCGGGATCCACGGAACTGGGCCCCCCTCGCTGATGACTGCTAAGCCAGGTCCCTAGCACAGTCCACCACTGGGAACCCTGGCGCCCCCCCTCACCGCCCCCCATGGAGCCGGCCTCCCCGGCGCCGATGACGGCGGAGCCTGGGTTCCAACGCTGCCTTGGATAGCAGACCCGGGGCTCTGGAGCCACGCCGACCCTGGCTTCCCGCACCGTGGCGGGACACAGGCTGGCTCTTTGCTCCACCGCAAACCAAGGAGTTGGGACCCCAGCGACAACGCCAGCCACGAAGCCAGGCCCCCCGAGCCTCTGCGGACAGAGGAGCTGGAGCCCATGCTAGATGACGGCCGCGGACCGCAGAACCGTCTGCCCTCCACCGCCGCACCGCAGAGTCTGGCTACCTGCTTCACCGCTGACCCTGGAGCTGGGTCCTCGCGCCAATGACTGCATAACTGGGACCCCAGCGCAGCTGACCATTGCAGAGCCTTCCCTTCCCCGCCCCTGCAGACAGAGGTGCTGGTGCCCCCGTGGAGCTGACGACCGCAGACCCTGCGCCCAAGACCACAGAGTCAGGGCCCCGGTGCTGACGCCGACTGCGGAGCCGGCCCCCCACGCGGAGACCTCTGAGCCAGGTTACCAGCCCAGCTGATGGTCGGAAAGCAGGGCCCTGGCCGCACTGCAGGCCCTGCAACGTTGGGGCCCTGAAAGCCCAGAAGGGAACGTCAGTGAGGCCAATCCTGGACATTGACCCTACTGGGTGAGTTTAGAGCTCTCATTTTCTTGAATTATCTCGCCTGTTTTTTTGGTATTTGCTACAAGCGAAATTGTTGGATTCTGTGCTAGGTTATGCATAATTGCTTAGAAAAGATCTATAGGTTTTTACATAGAAGCGTCACCATTTTACGTTATCAGTAATTGTAAAAGGATCAAATTCCTTCACGTCTCCCTTACCATTTGCTCTTTTCCATTTTATTCTTCCTTTTTTTATGATGGTCATATAGTGGGTGTGTAGTGGAATCTCATTATTTCTTATTTGTATTGTTTTCTTTTGTTCTTATTCCTGTAATGAGAGCAAAAACAGGAAACCTAGACAGAGTTTTAAGTGAACATACAGGAAAGTTAACAGTAAACATGTGTTGTACAGCAGGTCTTAGAATTTATTCATCTTGAATAAATGGGGTATTATTCATTGTTGTTTTGATTCACACTCCTCTAATGCTTAGTGATGATGTGCATGTTTCCATGTATTTATTGACTATGTGCATTTCTTTTTGGAAGTCGTGTCTATTCAAGGTTAATTTCCCATTTTTGAATGAGTTTTTGTATTGTTTGTTGTTAATTTGTTGGTGGTTTAATCACTGTATCATGTCTGTTGATCACTTACAAGTATTATCTCAACATTTTCTTCTAATATTTTGAGTTTCTAATTTTCTACGTTGGGAATGTACTTTGATACGCAAAAGTTTTTAATTTTGATGAAGTCTGCTGTATTTTTCTGCCTGTTTTTTGGTTTGTACAAGCAATAATTGACATTCACTGTCATGAAGTTTTCCTTCTATCTATTCATCTAAGGGTGTTTACAGTTTCAACTCTTACCTTTAAGTATTTTATCTGTTTTAAGTTAAAAATTTTATGGTGCGAGACAAGGGTTCAAATTTATTCTCTTGCGTGAGAGTGTGGAATTTTCTGAGAACTATCTGTAAGAAGACTGCCCTTTTCCAACTGAATGAATTTGCCAATATATTTGTATGCTGATTCTTAGGTGGTTCATTCTGTTCTATGAATGTGTATGTCTGTTTTTATACCAGTATCCCGCTGTTATGGTTATTAGAATTTTGTGCATAGTTTGAAGGTAGAAAATGTGAAACCTTATAAAGTTTGCTCATTTTCAAGATTGTTTTGGCTATTTTGGGTCTCATGCAATTCTATATGAACTTTAGAAAGGATTTTTTTTTTTAATTTCTACAGAATAAAAGGCATTTGGGTTCTGATAGAGATTTCATTGTATTTGTAATACTTTGGGTAGTATTGACATCTTAAAATATGGTTTTTAACTAGCAAACGTATTTCTTTTTCATTTACTTATATCCTCTTAATTTTCTGTCAGCAATATTTTGTAGTTGTTAGTGAGCTATTCTTCTGTCTGGTTAAGTTTTTATACTATTTTATTGTTTTGGCTGCTATTGTAAGTGAATTGTTTTCTTAGTGATTCCTGCAGGTTGCTGTTTAAAAGTATAGAATTGCACGTGGCTTTTGTATGTTGAATTTGTATTTTGCAACATTGCTGAATTTATTAATTCTGAAAGCAGTGTGTGTGTGCATGTGTGTGTTTGAACCTTTTAGAGCTATCTGTATATAATGTACTTCTGTGAAGAGAGTTAACTTTATTTCTTTCTCTCATGTTAGGATACCTTTAACATTTATTTTTTGCTTAATTGCTGTGTTCAGAATTCTTAACACTATATTTAATAAAAGTGGTGAGACAATACATCCTTGTATTGTTCTTGATCTTTTGGGAAAAGCTTTAAGTTTCATCACTGAGTGTCATGTTATCATGTTATCTTTATGTTTTTAATATGTGGCCTTTATTATGTGAAGAAGCTTTTTTCTGTTTTTAGTTATCTTGTAGTGTTTTGTCATGAATTGGTGTGAACTTTTGTCAGATAATTTTTCTACAAGAAGAAAACATATTTCTACTTCTATAACATTTATATGGTATGTTAGTTGACTTTTATGATACATTTCTTTTTGTAAGTTGTGCTATACAAGCATTCTAGAAATAAATTCCACTTGGCATGGTGAGAAAACAAATGTGTATGTTCTCATATATGTCAACCCAATTTTAAGTTATATTAAGCTCTATGAACTGATACAAGCAAATCAATGAAATGTAATAGTAGAAACTCAACAGCTTATTTTACTTAATAAACCAGACACTTCATATTAATAAGATACTAAGCATGAAATACAAATAACAGTAATAATAATTGTCGATCATAATATTTATAGCTGCATGCACTTATATAGTACATTTATATCGTGAAGTTTACTAAATATTTCATATATATTGACTCATTTTTATGCTCACTATAATAATTCTGTATGAATTAGCCAGGTGTGGTAGCGTGCACCTGTAGTTCCAGCTACTTGGAAGACTGAGGCGGAAGGATCGCTGGAGCCCAGCAGGTCGAGGCTGCGGTGGCCGGGAGCGGCCACTGCACTCCAGTCTGGGCGACAGAGTGAGACTCCAACTAAAAAAAAAAAAAATTATTCTGTATGTAGAAACCTTATTTTTCTGTTGTCTTTAAAAAATTACTTGGGGAGACAAGCAGTTTTGTTATACATGCACAGTGATAAAGTCTGAACTTTTTGTGCACCCATCACCCCAATAGTGTATCTTGTACCCAGTAGGTAGTATTTCATTCTTTACCCCCCTACAACCCTTCCACCTTTTGCCATCTGCAATGTCTATTCCACTCTGTATGACCATGTG
>NW_007148698.1:0-737 GCF_000164805.1 Carlito syrichta | reverse complement strand
CACCTTGGCAAGACCTAGTCTCTACAAGAAGCCAAAAAATTTAGCCAAACATGGTGATGCATGCCTGTCTTTACAGGCACTCGGGAGGCCATGACGGAAGGATCACCGGAGCCAAGTCTGTGGAGAAGGCGGTGGCCGAGAGTTGGGCAACAGAGCATGACTCTGAATCATAATATTAATACCAACCACCACCACAATCACAGGCCAATATCAGGGCCTCAGCCTGGCATCCCAGCCCTTTGGAGGCCCAGTCGAGTGGATGGCCTGAGCCTGCGGGTTTGACACCCACCTGGGACACGGGGCTGGATCTCATCTCGGCCATCAAAAATTAAACCAAAGATTAACCGGGCAAGGTGGAACAGGCCTGGGGTTCCAGTCACTCGGGGGGCTGAGGCGGGAGTATCACCTGAGTCCTGCAGGTGGAGTTCATGATGACCTAGCATTCCCCTGTGCTCTGGCCTGGGCGACAGAGTGGGATTACACCTCCAAATAATAATAATCACCAACACCTCCACCACCATCGCCCCTGACACCCAGCATGGGGAGTCTCCCTCAGGAATGGGATAGGAAAGGCATTTTCTGACCTGTCTTTCACAGGAGGTTTTAAAGGTGGCCACCTGGACATGTCTGGCACTCGTCTTCTCCCAGATGCCCCAGAAAGGCCTGCCTCCACTCTGCACACCCATGCCCCATGGCAAAGATGCATGTGAGCTGACGGAACAGATGGCACCGAGCTA
>NW_007148697.1:0-743 GCF_000164805.1 Carlito syrichta | reverse complement strand
CAGGAATTTGGCCTTAGTAGTCCCAAGGAACTTAAGGGACTTGTACTACCAGATACCCGTTTACAACTCTCAAGAGAAACAGAATGTTGCTGGAGTCCTGAAAAGACTGATTCATAATACCCACAAGCCAAATATCTCCGAAACATGAGACGAGAGCAAAGCTCTGATTCTTATTTATTCCGTAGCAAGACACCCTGAGAACTTTTCGGATTGGGGACTAGTGTATCACAGATTCCTTATTCTTCCTTATCGATGGGCCGTGTAGTGTCCTGTATATGAGGACTCACTTTCCCAAGATACCTGTTTGAAAACACTGATTCTTGTTTAACCCTTACTAAGATGTCATGTAGATATTGTGATGGAGGAACCGTGCAATACAGGTTTCTTATTCCTCTTCAGCAAGAGATCGTGTAGATTCTGTACATGAGGACTGCTATTACCTATGTTGCAGCTTCTAAACCCTGATTATGTTTAGGCCACAGCAGATGGCCTGTTGATTATTAGGACTGGGACTGCTAAAACCCTGATTCTTTTTCTTCTTTGGCAATGGGCCGTGTACTTTCCTGTATATAAGGACTCTCATTACATAGCTCCTGCTTCGAAACTCTGATTCTTTTTTAGCCCTTTTCAAGATGCCCTGTAGATTTTTGGGATTGAGGACTCGTGTAACTCAGATTCCTTATTCTTTCTTAGCAAAAGGTCATGTAGTTACCTGTATACAAGGAATCCATTTCCCCAGATTC
>NW_007148696.1:0-848 GCF_000164805.1 Carlito syrichta | reverse complement strand
TTGAAACAGAGGTTAATTTATAGAGTTTCTCTAGTAGAAATTCAAATAATTTTAGTGTAGTGGAACAGATAAATAAAAAATTATAGATATTATAACCAGTTTGATATCCAATTCAGTTATCTTACTCTAACTTTTTTTTAATTAATCTGCCTATATTAGGTTAAAAATATATCCCAGTGGAATCTTCAAATGTTAGGTCAGACCCACTGGGGTAGAGTTGTGCGATTTGGTGCTGCATGAAAGATGCAAAGAATTGCACAGAAGTTAGATTGGAAAATATAGTTTATTTGGAAAGCAAATTAGAGAGAGAAAGATTCACCTCCCTAAAGTAGGGGAGGAGGCCAAGGCTAGGAAAGTGGCAACCTTAGCTCAATGAGTCACATGGTCAGACCTGGCTGCTTGAAGTCTAATTCTTTTTAAACTTTCCCTTTGATGGGGGAAGGTCATTAAGGTGATTGGGTGGTGGTCTGCTCCACATCATCAGGGAGGGCAGGTATGCACAGGAACTGATGTCAGGTGATGGATGGTAGGCAGATGGGTGGGCCAGTCACATAACCACTGCCATGGTGATGGAGTCTGCCTGAGTCATGAAGATCATGAAGTGCTGATTAGGTTAACTTGAGTCTTATGAGTGGAGCCAAATACTTGAAATAGAAAAGCTAATTAGTAAAAAATAAGCTGGGGAGGGTGTTGTAAAACAATTACCGGTTCTGTCCTTGGCTAGTAGATTGGGGGTAAATTAAAGTGAACTGCTAGAAAAATATGACAACTAGACAGTATTAAAATGGCTGCTCTTTGGCTATATTAACTTCATGTTATGTCCTTTCAGTAGAAACAAACTTATCTAC
>NW_007148695.1:0-814 GCF_000164805.1 Carlito syrichta | reverse complement strand
CAACCACAGCCTTGACCTGCTGGACTCAGGCAATCCTTCTGCCTCAACCTTCCAAGTAGCTGGAACTACAGGCACATGCCACCATGACTGGCTAGTTTTTGATTTATTGTAGAAATGAGGTCTCACCAAGTTTTCCCAGGCTGGTCTCCAACCTGTGAGCACAGGCAATCCTCTTACCTCAGCCTCCCAAAGTGCTGGGATTATATGCATGAGCCACCACGCCTGGCTAATATTTCTTTATGAGGGGTTCTAGGTGGAAAATGGCATAGTTGAACAAATTCTGTACTCTAAGTCTAGTGCTGCCACTGACTGGTTATGTAACAGTGAGTAACTCATGACTCCTCATCCATAAATAACAAGATTGTACTAAATTGGTGTGTAATGTGAATTCTAAAGAGTATGTGACAAGCAGTTTCCCATAGGTACAATCTGACACTTACTTCTCACTTGGAGTTTTTTTTTCAGTTGGAGTCTCACTCTGTCATCCAGGCTGGAGTGCCATAGCACACTCACAGCCACCCCAGCATCAACCTGCTGGGTTCCAGCGATCCTTCCACCTCAGCCTTTCAAGTAGCCAGAACTACAATCGTGTGCTACAATGCCCGGCTAATTTTGATTTACTGTAGAGACGAGGTCTCGCCAAGTTGCCCAGACTGATCTCGAACCTATGGGCTCAGGCAATCCAATTGCCTTGGCTTCCCAAAGTGTTGGGATTACAGGTTCAGTCACCTAGCCCGGCCTCTCACTTAGATTTTAGACCATCTGTTGCACTAGATAAGCATGATCGTTAATTAAATGTTAAGGGTTTATATAT
>NW_007148694.1:0-800 GCF_000164805.1 Carlito syrichta | reverse complement strand
TTTCTTTATGAGGGGTTCTAGGTGGATAATGGCATAGTTGAACAAATTCTGTACTCTAAGTCTAGTGCTGCCACTGACTGGTTATGTAACAGTGAGTAACTCATGACTCCCCATCCATAAATAACAAGATTGTACTAAATTGGTGTGTAGTGTGAATTCTAAAGAGTATGTGACAAGCAGTTTCCCATAGGTACAATCTAACACTTACTTCTCACTTCGAGTTTTTTTTTCAGTTGGAGTCTCACTCTGTCATCCAGGCTGGAGTGCCGTAGCACACTCACAGTCACCCCAGCATCAACCTGCTGGGTTCCAACGATCCTTCCACCTCAGCCTTTCAAGTAGCCAGAACTACAATCGTGTGCTACAATGCCCGGCTAATTTTGATTTACTGTAGAGACGAGGTCTCGCCAAGTTGCCCAGACTGATCTCGAACCTATGGGCTCAGGCAATCCAATTGCCTTGGCTTCCCAAAGTGCTGGGATTACAGGTTCAGTCACCTAGCCCGGCCTCTCACTTAGATTTTAGACCATCTGTTGCACTAGATAAGCATGATCGTTAATTAAATGTTAAGGGTTTATATATTGAAACTGGAGCATGAGCCCTAAACAAATAATGTGTGCCCTTTTGAATTAGTTCATATTTTTGTGCTATCTTTACCACAAAGTTTACCCTGATTTCTCCAGCTTGCAGAAGTATTTTCCTCCTTTGAAATTGCAATTGGACGTTATATATCCCTTTACATGTTATATAATTTTTTGTGTAATTTGCAAAGAATGAGTAACATGTAAATTGTAACTGTT
>NW_007148693.1:0-808 GCF_000164805.1 Carlito syrichta | reverse complement strand
GCCCGGCATACAGTAGTTTTAATTGCAAGCATTGTCTCATTTTACAGTCTTTTTTGTTCTGAAATAAAAAATTGAATATTTTTTTCTTTTGTTGATTGACAATTCCAGGATTTTTGGTAATTAATTTGCACAATACTGACATTATTGCTATTTTTAAAAGCATGCTTAGGATTCATATTTTTTTGTTGTTGTTGTTGGAGTCTCACCTTGTTGCCCAGGTTGGAGTGCAATGGTATACTCAGGGCCACCATAGTCTCAACCTGCTAGGCTCTGGGAATCCTTCCACCTCAGCCTTTCAAGTAGCCAGAACCACAGGTGCACATCACCACACCCAGCTATTTTTAAAAATTTACTGTAGAGATGAGGTCTCGCCATGTTGCTCAGGCTGGTCTTGAACCCCTTGGCTCAGGTGATTCCCTCACCTCTGCCTCCCAAAGCATAAAATAATTTTTAAAATCAGTAGCTGAATAGAAACACATTTCCAACACAAAACCATGTAAACAGATTCTAAAATCTTTAATTTGTTGAATGTATAAATGCTAAATATACATTAACAGATAAAATTAATAAAGTATTATTCTAAAACATACAAGGTAGGCCCCCAAATTGGAATTTACTTATTAAAATTGTATTCTTTTTTTTTTGAGTTGGAGTATCACTCTGTTGCCTAGACTGGAGTGCGGTGGCCACTCCTGGCCACCCCAGCCTCGACCTGCTGGGCACCGGCGATCCTTCCACCTCAGCCTTCCAAGTAGCCAGAATTATAGGCATGTGCTACCAAGCCTGGCTGATTTGTTGATTTATTGTA
>NW_007148692.1:0-2570 GCF_000164805.1 Carlito syrichta | reverse complement strand
AAAACATTTCTCTTTGAGGACTTTTTTCCATTTAGGAAAACAAAATAAAAAGTTGCTCAGGGTAAGATCAGGTGAATAGGAAGGGTGGGGCATGGAGATTACACTGTTTTTGTTCAAAAACTGCTGATCACTCAGCACAGTGTAGGCAGGGTGTGTTGTCATGGTGACGGAATCAGTTAACCCTGTTTTCCACAACTCTGGACAATTCTTCCACAGTGCAGCATCTCACAACAATGTTAGTTGGCACATTGATTCTGATGGGTTCCTAGAACACTTACCTAGCTGGGGAATCCTGTCTTATGAGGGACCTGTCCTCCAAAAGATAATTCCTATTTTTTTGAGGAGGTCCTCTCTCATATTACATGAGATACAACTGATAATTAATCATGAAAAATCTAAATATATAATTTTCTCTTTTAAAAAAAAGTTAAAATAAAACATTAAAGGCAGGGTGTGCATTAATATCATAATTAGGAACATTTTTTTGCAGATTTTTCTAGCTGCTGAAATGGCTCTTGTGTGTTCTCATCAGGAAATAGGAGAAAGAGAATCTTCATCTTCAAATAATTGCATAATTTTTTCTCCTGTTTGTGGGGAACTTTTAAACAACGTTCAGGAACTGAAATAATATTTATATATATTCGTGTACACTCTTTTGCGGAGAGAGTTGTGTTTCTTTGAAAGAAAAATTTTCTGGTTCATTTGTGTCTCTTCTGTGGTTTTATCTTGGATCTCTAGATACTTCAAGCAGAGTTTCAGTTTCAAAACTTTCAGATGTAAATAGCTCTTGTGCAGAAAACCTTTGAACCAGATTAGAATGATTACTGTAAATGAAACTTTACTGTATCAACTGTAATTTTCTTCCTCTTCTTGAGGAATCTGGAGTTTTTATTTTTAATACAAAATTTGAATACAGTAGAGAACTTTTTATGTATGCAATCAATATGCAAATAATTTTCAGATTTCATATTTATTTGAATTCTAAAATAATGGCGTCATATCAATAAAAATACCCGACTTTTTAGTAGCACATATCAGAACCCAAAATACCCAAACCATGAGAGTAGTTAGTAATGACTGCAATAATTAGCAATATTGGGAAAATCAGGTAGAGGTCATTGTCAAAGAACCTATTGAAATTGAAAAGCAAGAGATTATTGAAAAAGGTGACACTGTGGAAACTGTTTCTCTCAGCTCTTACTATGCCAATTTTCTATTCATTAAAATTGAATTAGAAAAAAATATTTTGAAACAAATCACTCTAATTTTGAATTCAAGCCTAAGATGCCTAGAGCCAGTGACATATGCCTGTGCTCACTTCAGGGAAGTGTGCTAGAAAAAATAATTTATCTTCAATCCAAACTGTTAGGTACAGATACAGTCAGGGTGTATGGAGAGTTGAGAGGCACAGAAGAGAGGGGTGCAGCACCACCAGAGCCAGCAAGCCAGCTGTGCACTCACTGGGATCCCAGAGATCTGAGTAGATGCAAAGAATTGTGACACACAAAAAGGTTAAGAAAGAAAAGTTTATTTAAAAGTAAGTAAAGTAGATTTACCTCCCCAATGTGGGGGAGACCAAAGCCTGGAAACATGGTGACAGCCATAGCTCAAAGAGCTTATGGCTACCCAGAGTCTAGCAAGACAATGGCTGCTGTTTGCTTGTGGTTGAGTCCTTTTAACCATTCCCCTTGATGGGGGAAGATCATTAGGTGATTGGGTGGTGGTCGGCTTCCACATCATCACAAAGGGGCAGACAAATGCAGGTACTGACGCCAGGTGATGGATAGCAGGCAGATGGATGGGTTAGTCATATTGTAGTAGGAAAAATAGAGAGATCATGACATCAAGACTATTATAGGAAGTGGCACTTTATTATGCTGGCTAGCACAGCGGGCCCAAGAATTTCATGCATTCAAATATCAAGCTTGAGCACCCCAAAACAGGAGACATGGGGTCTTATACCCTCGTTTAGGTGAGGGAAAGGGGTCGTGTTGAGTGATTACATATTTCCTTTGTAATCTTACAAGGTTGTACTCAGCAAAATCAGATTTTTCAAAGAACAAATGGTTTCCAGGAACTGCAGGCTTGTAAACTGTCAACTTCAGAAGGGGGGCTTCTGGATAAGTCTGTGAATGAGCCACTTTTTTTGTATATCCATTAAATGGCTAGTCTTTGGGCTATTTGGCCTTTCCCAAACAAAATCTGCCTGGTGCCCTGGCGGGTCTTTAAAGTTGCAACTTGCCTTTCAAAAGGAAATACCTTTAACTGCTATCAACTCTTTTCCTGCCCTGGGCTAGTGATTGCCATGAGGCCAACTGCTGATCCTGAACCAGCTACGTTTCTGTGTTTATTCACTCAATCATACAAGAAATATATTTGACCATTTGCCGCATCCTGCCAAGGTGGGTCATAAAGAGCTAATTAGGCGAACTCTCTGGGGTGGGGGGCGTTTCCTGCAAGAGACTTGTTAGATATTTGCAATTCACAAACTCATGACTTTGGCCTTGACAAGGAATCAAAAGTTTACTAGAGATTATTATGCTAAACCATGAATGGTTGGGCTGTCCTGG
>NW_007148691.1:0-1073 GCF_000164805.1 Carlito syrichta | reverse complement strand
CGTGTTTGCTATTATTATCATTATTATAGTATCAGGAGATATTGACTGTGCCCTTCTAGTTCCTTCCCTCTCTTCCCAGTATGAACTGGAAAAAATTCCTCATGTATATGTTTAGAAGAAACATGGTGTGGCTGAATGGATATCAGTGTTAGCATCACAAAGACCTAGGCTCAAATCTCATCTCTTGTTACTGTTTGCTCTAGTGTGAAGCTATGTTCAGACTGTTTCCCTTTATACCTGGTGTCTCCCTGCCCCCTCCCTTGGGGAGTGACCTCTGACCAAGGTTGTCTCCTGAGGGTATGCATATTACCAGCAATGAGTTATGGAATGCAGGTGACCAAGCACAGCTGAAAACAGTGAAGTCATCACTCAGTCAATATGATTGTACTCACTATATAGGGATTTGAATAATTAGCTTGATTGCTTTGATTAAAAAACTGTTTGCCATAGTGCCTCAAGGTGTGAATTCTTCACCCACCTGCCACTCTCAGTGCCTCCTGTAAGTTTTTTTTTATTATTTGAGTCAGAGTCACACTCTGTCACCCAGGCTGGAGTGCAGTGGCATGCTCACAACCACCGCAGCCTTGACCTGCTGGGTTTAGGCAATACTTCCACCTCAACCTTTCAAATAGCCAGAACTACAGGTGCATGCTACCATGCCTGGCTTGTTTTTTTTTTTTTTTTTTGCTTTTGTTTTTGTTTTTAACTTATTGTAGAGAACAGGTCTCACCAAGTTGCCCAGACTGGTCTCCAACCCAGGGCTCAGGCAATCCTCTCACCTCAGCCTCCCAAAGTTCTGGGATTACAGGCTGAACCACTGTGCCTGGCCGTCTCCTGTAGATTTTAATAAACTGATGTCTTTTCCTGCTAGGACTCAGGGTGACTTCTTTGGAACAGATAAATATTATGCAGAAGCCCTCTCAGATTTGGGTTTACTGTGTTACAACAGGGATATGTTACTTGCACTTCCTCACTTTCAGTTTTCACATTTTTAGGGGTCAATAATAACTACCTAAGAAGGACTTTTGTTATAATAAAATAAGTTAACATACTTCAAACATCTCGCACTTTCG
>NW_007148690.1:0-845 GCF_000164805.1 Carlito syrichta | reverse complement strand
CATTTGACTATAAGACAGAAGTCTGAATTTTTGTAGGAATTTTGAGGGCATATTTTCTATCTGCTATATCTGCATATCAACAACAGTCTTTTAAAATGTCCTTGCACATGACAAGAACAGGTAACTATAAACATTCAAAAGACAGCAAGAATATCTGCATTCTGAACTTTTGACTCTAAAATGCGCATGATTTGTGGTTTCACATCTCTGGACTTGTGTCTATTTATCCAAGGAAAGAGGGGGTTTCATTGATTACTAAAATTTCTTTTAGCTTTAATTTTCAAAAATCGAATGTAGACATATCAACACACCTCCAAATAAGACTCTGTATATCTAAACAAGGCAATTAATACAGTACTGAGATTTTTGCCTTTCATAAGCTATATCAAGGACTTTTATGTTGTCAAGAGAAAAGATCCCCCTTGAAGTCAAAACATGTATCAATAAATGAATATTATAGGAACAAATAAGTTTTATGTAAACATTCAAACAATTTGTCCACATGTCATATATATCTTAGTGAGGATTTTTATAGGCAGTGGGACATAAAAATAAATCCAAGTTCATTTTCAAATATAATAATGTTTTTGAATAGTGCATAATATACATATTTTGTTGGTAAACTTGAATCATTTGAAATAGTTTAAAAGAATTCAAAGCAAAATCCTTTCACATAATTTAAGAATATTATACTGAAATACTTCAGAAAGTAGAAAATCCCGTGTTGATAATGCTTTTCATTCAAGCTCTTATACTTATTCTTGTGCCCTGAAAATGCCAGATTATGTATTTTAGAATTCAGCTGATTTCCATCACTCTCACATCCTACTGTCTCTATCTAATTA
>NW_007148689.1:0-815 GCF_000164805.1 Carlito syrichta | reverse complement strand
TCATGAGTGAGTACACGTGTAACTCTTTTATTTGTTTCTGTGATAAATCAGTGAAAATGACCTACTTCATATCCATTAAACGTTCTGCAAAATCCTTCTATCTGTCCTATTTATGATTATATAATATTCCACTGTGATTATACCACATTTATTTTATCCATACCAGCTTTAATGGGCAACATGATTCGTACGATGTTTTTTGTCATTGTGATTACAGCTGCAAAAAACATTCTGGTGCAGGTATCTTTTGGTAAAATGATTTGTGTCCCTCCAGGTATATTTTCCACAGGGGGATTACTGAGTCACATGGTAGGTCAAGATCTTGTCCCTTTACAAACCACCACACTGTTATCCAAAGATGTTACTCTACTTTTCGTCCACATGCAGTGTAAAAGCATTTATTTCTTCCCAAATCCTGACCTGCATCTGCTATTGTTTGTTTTATTAATGATGACCTGTCTTACAGGGGTTATGTGGTATTTCAAAGTGATTTCATTTGCATTTATTTGATAATGAGTGAGGCTGAACAATTTTCAATGTGTCTGCTGGCTGCCCGTATCTCTTCTTATGAAAAGTGTACATTCACGTATTTTGCACACTTTTCAAAGTGAATATTTGTCTGATTTTTATGAGTGTTTGAGTTTCTTGTAGATCCTAGATGTTATTTTTTTTAACGGATATATAGGTGGGGAATAGGTTTTCCCATTCTGTTGGCTGTATCCCTGCTCTTCTGATGGTTTCTTTTGTGTTACAGAAGTATATTAAATGGACGAGATCCCACTTGTCTAATGTACTTCTTAAGGCATCGGTATTTA
>NW_007148688.1:0-880 GCF_000164805.1 Carlito syrichta | reverse complement strand
CAAAATGTTCCCAGAGTTTCAGAGTACTAAATAAATTTGACCTATAATAGCATTTAGTTGTTGGAAGATAACCCCAAATGTAGACCTGTATTTCTTTAGCCTAAGAATGTTATTCATGAAAAGTATTTTAAAATGACTTTAAATAAATCTCATAAAATCACTACAATATAATAATTTTTACTTAAATATTGTATAAATGTGCAGGACTGAAAAATGTACACATTTGAAAAGAAATATGAATTATATGGGTATTCTTGATACTCAAGTCTTTTTTTTTTTTAATTGAAGTCTCTTTTTTTTTTTTGAGTTGGAGTCTCACTCAGTTGCCCAAGCTGGAGTGTAGTGGCACACTCACAGCCACCACAGCCTCAACCTGCTGGGCTCAGGTGATCCTTCCACCTCAGCCTTCCAAGTAGCTGGAGCCACAGGCACGTGCCACCATGTCCGGTTAATTTTTCTTGATTTATTGTAGAGATGAGGTGTCACCACGTTGCCCAGACTGATCTCAAACTTGTGGGCTCAGGCAGTCCTCTTATCTAGGCCTCCCAAAGTGGTGGGATTATAGGCATGAGCCTCTGCACACAGACTCAAGGCTCCTTTTCTAAAGCTATCTTTAAATTAATTGCTCTAGTTCAAAATCAAATTTTGATGCAAGTTATAAATTTTCAAATAGCTCAAGTATTTTTTCCTTTCATTTTAATAATGAATACTTCACATTAAACGCATGTATAATGAAAAAATACTTAGCAAATTCATTAGTTTGCTTATAGCATTGATCACTAATGCATTATCTGTTATATTTGTATTTCATAAAATATGACTTTACAAATAAATTGCTATATCATGTAAATAGATATTTAGACTGTCACATTTACAATTT
>NW_007148687.1:0-747 GCF_000164805.1 Carlito syrichta | reverse complement strand
CACACACACACACACACATACAAAACACTTGGTCTACTATGTTCTTTCTTTCTGCTCATAAAGCATATTGTGTATCAGTGTTCTGTTGTAGAAAATACTGCATTCACATGAAATTCTAGGATATAAAGAGTACCTCATATATAATATACATTAAAACATAGTTATATTGGTAACTATGCATTGAAGTAGTAAATATTTTAAAATAAATTTAACCCCATTTTTGTGCTACAATAGAAAAGGACAAAATGTTTTTGATCACACTAAATAAAAAAGATGGGCCCCTTGATTAAGCACTCGCAGAATACAATTTCAGAAATCTCCCAGTTATGAATGCAGATATGTTTTGCTTGGATTATACAGTGTTTTATAGTTACTGACCTTCCCTTCCTCTCTCATATCAAGTGCAGGTCATGGTCAACCATGTTTTATTGGCCAAATGAGAAGGAGGGGAAGAACCTGGGCTGGATACTTATTGTCCTCCAGAGAAGATTCTTCTGTACTGACTTCAAACAAGGGGGCAGAATAATTGGTCTTAAGTGGGACAAGTGGATCACTTGTGCAGGCTTACAGAGTTCAGGAGAATCTGGGGATTTGGGATTTTCAAGGATATTAACCTGGTTTGTCCATATCATGATCCCATTCTTTCTAAAGCCGAACCCTGGTCTTGGCATAGCAGACCTGTCTTGCTTGGCAATTTAACATTTTTGTTGTTGTTGTTTGACTAATTTTGGAACTACCCTGGGCATT
>NW_007148686.1:0-751 GCF_000164805.1 Carlito syrichta | reverse complement strand
CGAGTTCCTTCTACATTTGGGCTATTAACCCCTTATTATTTACATTATATATAGATGCATATATGATAATCACATATAATTTTAATATACATATATAAAAATAGTTTGAAAATATTTGTTCATCTGGTTCTCTCTTTCATCTAAGACAGCAATTGTTTCCAAAATGCTCCCTAGGCTGCAATCATACATATTTCTCTTCTCTCAAATTAATTCACTTATCAAGTGCTCAATGAAGCCTTTTTGAATCCCATGTTCCTCTGAAGAAGAACTTCTTTGTGTTCTGCCAGTAATGTCTACCACTTTGTTAAACTTGCCCATCTACCTTACATATCCCCCTACACAGAGAAAGTCTTAAGAGTGTAGAATCCTGTCTAATTCTTGTGCTAAAACAATGTGCCATAATAGGTCCACAATGAAAGGATGGTTAGATGAATACAAGTGCCTGTAACTGTATGTTTCCTCCTTCTCCTTCCCTTGCTCCTTCTTGCCCCAGTTTTCCTTCTCCTCTTCCCTTTCTTCTCCTTCTCCTTCTCCTCTTCCAGATTCTTCTTCTATTCCCTCTTCTGTCTGTGTGGGTGAACCTCACTTCAAGTAGCACTTAAGCGTTTAACGGGAATTCTTATTTTCTTTAGTGGATATTTGTGAAAGTAAAATGCATTATTATAAACAAGAGAGAAATAAATGGATTTCAAAGTAATTTTGTTATCCTTTGAAAATATGAATACCTTTAATTAGAGCTCACATAAATGAA
>NW_007148685.1:0-772 GCF_000164805.1 Carlito syrichta | reverse complement strand
GTAGTCTTTTTTTCTTTTAAGCAGTATTTATTGAGGACTGATAAACTCCCAAACTGAGCAGGGACCTGAGGGCGTTGCCGACGAGGTAGTCTTTTATTATTATGGTCACGGAGTCCTGTTGGAGCTTGGTAATAGCACAACCAAATAATATTTTAGCACTTTCTTTAGTTTAGAAACTCTTGGATGTTTTTAGTATTGTATAACAGCTTTTGAGCAGTTTTTACTACAGGATTTGAACATTGCTTTTGCTAAGATCATAATCAATTTTCCAGAATTTTCAATTATCTAAATTTTTATACTAAACCAGAGCCCAAGGAGGTACTAGTTTGTAAATCTCCATGTTATTTTGGTTTATATATTTTGGGGCCGGAATTCTCTTTTTTCCGTGGGTCCCATTTTAAATGCTTGGTGATTAAAAGTATCAGATTATTTGGATACTTTGTTGCAGAGCACAGCATTATGTCTTAGGTAGAGAATACACTAGGTGATTCAATGGAAAAACTCTTTTAAAAATATAAATTGGTTAAAAATATAAAGGTAATGTGATTTTACATTTCCTTCAAATTTATAATGGAATCTTTTCTCTAAGTATTGCACATCTGTAACATTTAATCATAATTAACCAGTACAAAATACAGAGTGCACCACGAAAATGTACATAAATTTTAAGAATTGATAAAGCTGTATTAAATTATGATACTCTTTTATGTTCTAAAATTTTTAAGATTTATTATGCATTCTCCCTTCTCAATAGCACTTAGGTACACTGTAT
>NW_007148684.1:0-4246 GCF_000164805.1 Carlito syrichta | reverse complement strand
CTAAATTTTTATACAAATGAGAAGCCAAATACTTACTCTTTGTAAATATCCGTATTATTTTTGTTTATGTATATTGGGCCTCAAATTCTCTTTATTCTGTGCCTGATTTTAAATGCTTGGTGATTAATAGTATCAGATTTATCAGATACTTTGTTGCATAATGCAGTATCATGTCTTAGGTAGAGAATATACTAGGGGTCAGTGGAAATACTTTTTAAAAAATATAAATTGGGTTAAAATATAAAGGGAGTGTGATTTTATATTTCCTTCAAATATATAAGGGAAACATTTCTATAAGTATTGCACATCTGTAACATTTAATCAAAATTAACAAGCAGAAAATACAGAGTGCACCAAGAAAATGTACACAAATTTTAAGAATGGAAAACGCTGTATTAAATTACTATACTGTTTTATTTTCTGAAATTTTTAAGATTTAATATGCATTCTGCCTTCTGAATAGCACTTAGGTACAATGAGTCTCAAGGTTCAGTTATCTAAGAATGACTTAGATCTGGAATCTCAACAAGTTTCAATTTAGGCAGAATAAAACCTTCAGAATTAATGTGAGAAACCCTGTAGTTCTCAATTTTGAAGGCAGAATTATACCATATATTCTAACATATTCAAAGAAAAGGAGTTATCATTGGAGTATTATACACTTCTTAAAAATTCTGTCCCTACATAATGAACATTTCTAGGTTCAACCCTGAATTGTAACCATTTTTAAAGTAAAAAAATAAAAAATAGTATAAACAAATAAATACAGTTGCATGTTTTAGAGCTTTCATTTATTTATTTTTTATTCATTGTAATTTTTTAAAAATGTGGGGTACAATTCAGAGTTAGTTACCCAAACATTCATTATGCAGTGTCCCTGGTTGATGAGGTATCCCCCTTCCTTAAAATTATCCCTCCACTGTCTTTCTCACTCCTCCCCTACCGGAGACCTTCTCCAGCCAGGTTCAGGGTACCCAAAATGTGGAGACGGAGTTGGCGATTGGGGGAAAGAAGAGAGAAAGAAAGAGACTGGACTCCAGTCTAGTGCAGAAGGGAGGTGTGTTATTGGGAAACACAACGGGTCTTTTATACACAAAGTCAGATGTGGGAGGGGTGTCTCCCACCCACCAGAAACCTTAATCCATGAAAACTAAATCAATGATTGCCTTTAAACCCTTTTCATATGATAATCTTAAAATTCCATAACAAAGGATAACCTAATCTGTGACTCACATATTCTATAAGCCTTTTTCATCCTAAGATGATTGATTTATGCTAAGGTAAACAATTCTATAGAAGTTTAACTATTTACCTTACAAATGAAAGTGGCTCACCCCAGAATGTTTGGAATGTGGCCCAGTCCAAAGTTCGCAGTGGGCTACCTGCAAGTAACCCAGCCACATTCTTTCAACAAAATGGCTGTCTTCTAATACTATATTTTACAATCTACACCTTCAATATATCCTAAGATCATGACCCTGTAGCCTGTGACCAATACTAAGGCTCTTAGATGTGACACGAATTTGAATTATAAATTGTGTGAAAGCCAAAACTGCAGTTTGCGGAAGAATGGGAGCAATGCACTTCTCAAGTTAGTTTGTGTTCGTCCGGGTCTCAGAGTTTTTATGTTTTGAGCTCACAGGAGCTTAATCTGGTTAGTGGTGAGTAGAAAGGGGAAGGAAATGGGGTCATTAGCTCCCGAATGCATCCTAGTGTTTGGTGTCAACAGCCCTTCCTGATCCCTAACGCTCAGTGGGCCTCCGTGGCCGGCTCCCAACACTCCCCCTAAACAGTTTTCCGCAACTACCAATCATTTCCTTACAACACTCTAAGTGATCAAGTTCAACTCATGAGTGAGAACATACAGAACTATCTTTTTTGTTTCCGTGATAAATCACTGAAAATGACCTACCTCATATCCATAAAACGTTCTGCAAAATCCTAGTATCTGTCCTTTTTTATGGCTGCATAATATTCCAGTATGTATATACCACATTTATTTTATTCATTCCAGCTTTGATGGGAAACATGGTTGGTAGAATGTTTTTCCAATTGTGATTAGAGCCGCAAAAATCATACTTGTGCAGGCATCTTTTCAGTAAAATCATTTGAGTTCATCCTGGTATATTCTCTACAGAGGAATTACTGAGTCTCATGGTAGGGCAATATCTTGTCCTCTTAGAAACTGCCACATTGTTTTCCAAAGATGTTGCTCTACTTTTCAGTCCACATGCAGTTTAGAAGCATTTATGTTTTCCCAAATCCTTACCAGCCCATGTTATTGTTTGCTGTATTAATGACGTCCTGTCTTATAGGGGGTATCTGGTATTTCAAATTGGTCTCATTTGCTTTTCTTTGATGATGAGTGAGGCTGAGCAATTTTCATGTCTGCTGGCTGCCCGTATCTCTTCTTATGAAAAGTGTCCAATAACGTATTTTGCACACTTTTCACAAGGAATGTTTGTCTGATTTTTCTGAGTGTTTGAGTTTTTTGTAGATCCTAGATGTTAAGCCTTTTTACAGGTAAATAGAGGGAGAATTGTTTTTCCGATTCTGTTGACTGTATCTCTGCTCTTCTGATGGTTTCTTTTGTTTTGCAGAAGTATATTAATTTGATGAGATCCCACTTGTTGAACTTACTTCTTAAGGCATGGGTATTTAGGGCACTGAAGTGGAATTAGTTTCTGGTTCCAGTTGCCCTAATGGTTTCTCCTGCATTTTCTAAGATTATTATAATTTGGTGTTTTTCTTTTAGGACTTTGATCCATTTAGAGTTAATGTGTATGGTGATAGATCGGTGTCCTGTTTCAATCTTGTGCATGCTGTCAGCCTTTTCCCAGCACCCTTTACTGAATATGTTCTTCATTACCCAGTGGGTTTTTGAGTTTTTTTTCAAAGATGAGTTTGTTGAGGATTTGAGGATTTTCTTCTCTCTCCTGATACATTGGGCTATGGGCCTATTCTTGTAAAAATACCAGGCTGTGTTGATTACTCTATGCATAGAGTAAAGTTTTAAGTCTGGAACAGTGATAGCTATTGCTTTGTTTCTTTTGATAAGATTCTTTTGGCTATTCTTGATTTTTTATGGATTCTTATGAATTCTTTGTTTTTTGGTTTTTTTGGGGGGTTTGAGTCTCACTCTGTCACTGAGACTGGAGTCCAGTGGCCACTCCTAGCCACCGCAGCCTCAATTGCTGGGCTTCAGTGATCCTTCTGCCTCAGTTTTCCAGTAGCCCGAATGACAAGCATGTGCTACCACACCCGGTTGATTTTTTGAGTTATTGTAGAGATGAGGTCTCACTTCAGAGGTGGGCCTTGAAACTGAGGACTCAGGCATTGCACTCTCCTCAGCCTCCCAAAGGTGCAGGATTATAGGTTGAGCCTCCAAGCCTGGCTCATATGAATTCTTAATTGTAATTTCCAGGTCTGAGAAGAATGATGTTAACATAATGGTTATTTCATTGAATCTGTAGATTGACGATAAGGCTAATTTTCACATTAAAAGAGGTAAGTAAAATCAGGGAAACCAGCATATCAAATTTCCTTTATGACATCAGCCACAGACCTTTGACATCATAATGGGAGGGACCTTGACTACTGAGCAATCCTTTGTCTTCAAGCACTTGTGTACAGTTCTCTGCCAAATGCGGTAGACACTATGGATTTCATTCCCAAGAAGTGAAGATAACCATGTGTTCACAAGATGCACACATCCAAAAATTTCTCCAGGGATACGTGACCATACAAGAATCCTCTAAAAGAGGTAGTTTTTCTTTTCTTTTTTTTTAAAGCAGTCTTAATAGAGAGAACGGAAAAACTACCAAACTGGGAGGGGGCCTGAGGGAGTTGTCCATGAGGTAGTCTTTTATTATTATGATCACTGAGTCCTATTGGCGCTTGGTTATAGCACAACCAAATATTTTTGCACTTCCTGTATTTTAGAAACTTTTGGATGTTTTTAGTATTGTGTAACAGCCTTTGAGCTGTTTTTCCTACATGACTTGAACTTTGCTTTTGCTAAGATTATAATCAATTTTCATTATCTAAATTTTTAAACTAACGCAGAGCCCAAATACTTACTACTTTGTAAATATCCATGTTATTTTGGTTGATACATGTTGGGCCCCAAATTCTCTTTTTTCTGTGTCCCTCATTTTAAATGGTTGGTGATTAAAAGTATCATTAATGGGATATTTTGTTGCAGAGAACAGCATTATGTCTTAGGTAGAGAAAATACTAGGAGATG
>NW_007148683.1:0-879 GCF_000164805.1 Carlito syrichta | reverse complement strand
AAGAAGATGGAAGGATAGATATAAAGAGGAAGAAAGAGAAAGAAAGAAAGTGGACAACTGTTCAGTGAAATGAGCAGAAGCCGTTTATTGAAAGTTACAGCAGGTATTTATCCCCAAATTTTACACAGGCAGTCTCACAAGTCTTTCACGTGAACACAAAGCCAGGTGCAGGGGGGGCATCCCCCACCCACCAGATGCTTAGGTGTGAGGAGGAACAAACCCCAAGATTGCCTCATTGTTCCCTTTGCTAGTTAATGTTCTTCAAAAGCAGTGTAACAATCCTTACTAGCCTAATGATGCTCTGATAGCCAATAACTTCTAGAGCTCACACAAAACCCATGATGACTATCTTAAACTTTACTACTTACACAATGCTACGGAAACTCTTAATTATAGCTTAAGGCAATTTCCTAAAGAACGTGGCCCAGTCCAAAGATCACACCGGGCCCTACAGGATGTGGCCCAGTCCAAGGTCCATGGTGGGCCACCTTTTGGAACAACAGACTACAATCTCTTAACAAAATGGTTATTCCAAAGTCCTATATATCTATCCTAATTTCTATGAAAGTTTTCCAACTCTTAATTCTAATATATAAAGCTGATTAGCAGCAGCAAATCTTCTAAAACCTAAATGTAAACTGTAAATGTACTAAGGCCAAAACTTTGATAGTAGAAAGTGGAGACAATGAAATTTCTAAAGTTAGCTATATTCTTATTAAACCTAAAAATATTATGATTGATTATGTTTGAACTAACATGATTCGTAGCATGACCTATTCTACAATACCTTCTATGAATAAAATAAATTCAATTTCTATAGCAGGTAGAAAAAAGACCTTACACTAACCGTAGCTAAAACCAGCCTAAAAGAATGCAGCC
>NW_007148682.1:0-790 GCF_000164805.1 Carlito syrichta | reverse complement strand
AAATGGTTATTCCAAAGTCCTATATATCTATCAAAAAATAGTATGAAAGTTTTCCAACTCTTAATTCTAATATATAAAGCTGATTAGCAGCAGCAAATCTTCTAAAACCTAAATGTAAACTGTAAATGTACTAAGGCCAAAACTTTGATAGTAGAAAGTGGAGACAATGAAATTTCTAAAGTTAGCTATATTCTTATTAAACCTAAAAATATTATGATTGATTATGTTTGAACTAACATGATTCGTAGCATGACCTATTCTACAATACCTTCTATGAATAAAATAAATTCAATTTCTATAACAGGTAGAAAAAAGACCTTACACTAACTGTAGCTAAAGCCGGCCTAAAAGAATGCAGCCCAGTCCAAAGTACATGCTGGGCTCTCGGGAATGTGGCCCAGCCCAAACTCTGTGCTAGGCCACTCTTGATAATCATCTATACCATTGAAAAACTGAAAACAGCTCTCCATAAGTATATACTAATTCTCCAAATATTCTTTTAAATCTTATAAAGAAGCTTGTACCGTATAAAAGGCTCCCAAATGTGACCTGAGTTTGAATTATATCTAATACCTAAGCCGAAACCGCAGTTTATGGGAAACAGGAACAATGGGTTTCTAGAGTGAGCCATGCCTGTCACAGTCACAGAGCCTTCAGCTTAGGCCAGCAGAGTTCCTTTAGGTTATTTGTGCTGCATGGCAAAGGGGGAGGAAAATGGGGTCTACTGCTCCCGAACACATCCTAGCGGTCTCGGGGTCCATGGCCCTCCCTGATCCCTAACGCTCAGTGG
>NW_007148681.1:0-400 GCF_000164805.1 Carlito syrichta | reverse complement strand
GGAGTGAAGAAATGTCCCCGGGTGTGGGATGTGTCCCTGGCTTTTCTTGGTGGAGATCCTTTTTACCAAGTCAGAGGGTCAGCCTGCCTGGGACACATTTCTCACCTCGGAGATGAGAGCCAGCAGGAACCTGGCCAGGGAGCTTTGGGAACTCCCACCCAAATAGAGGGCAGCCATTGGGGGTTGGGTTGGGGTTGGTAGGTGACAAACTTGGCAGACACTCACATGTTGGGGGTGCAGTGGTGGAAGGACTGAGAGAAGAAATTTTGCAGGAGAATGGATTTCTTTCTTTCTTTCTTTCTTTCTTTCTTTCTTTCTTTCTTTCTTTCTTTCTTTCTTTCTTTCTTTCTTTCTTTCCTTCTTTTCTTTACTCACTAGGTTGCCCACGTGCTCTCAAACA
>NW_007148680.1:0-995 GCF_000164805.1 Carlito syrichta | reverse complement strand
CTAGTTGAAATAACTAGCTACCCAGCTGTCTAACCATCTGAGTTAACTAGCTTTATAACTAGCTAGCAAACTGGCTAGCCAACTGACACAACTAGGTTACTTAACTAGCTAGCCAGATGATTAGCCAGTTGACTTAACTAGATAGCTAACATGATAAGCAGCTGGCTAGGAAGCTGACTTAACTAACTGATTTAAATAGCTAGACAGCTGACTTAATTATATAGCTACCTATTTAGCCAGATGATTTAACTAATTGGCATAACTAGCTAGCAATCTAGCTAGCCAGGTGGCTGGCCAGCTGACTTAAACAGCTGATATAAACAGCTAGCCAGTTGGCTAGACAGCTGATTTCACTAACTGACTTAACTAGCTAGCCAGCTGGCTGGCCAGCTGAATTAATGAGCTGACTCAATCAGATAAACAGCTGGCTAACCAGCTGACTAAAATAGCTAGCTACCTAGTTAGCCAGTTGGGAAGACAGCTGAATTAATTACCTAACTTAACAAGCTAGACAGCTGAAGAGCCAGCTGACTTAACTAGGTTGCTACTTAGCTAGCCAGCTGGCTACCCAGCTGACATAACTAGTAGACTTAACCAGCTAACCAGCTGGGTAGCCAGCTGATAACTAGTTGACGAAACTAGTTAGACAGTTAGCTACACACCTGACTTAATTAGCTCTCTACCTAGCTAGATAGCAGGCTAGTCAGTTGACTTAACTAGCTGACTTAATTAGCTAGACTGCTGGCAAGCTACCTATTCTAGCCAGCTTCAAGTCAGCTGATTTAGCTAGCTAACATAAACAGCTGGCCTGATTGCTAGTCAGCAGAATTAACCAGGTTGATATATAGATAGCCAGCTGGCTAGGAAGCTGACATAACTAGTTGACTTAATTAAATTGCCAACTGTCTAGCCAGCTGACGTAAGTAGCTAGCTAACTAGCTAGCCACTGGATAGTCAGCTGACTTAAATAGGTGACTATTCTAGATTGCCAGTGG
>NW_007148679.1:0-716 GCF_000164805.1 Carlito syrichta | reverse complement strand
TGGCCTGATTGCTAGTCAGCAGAATTAACCAGGTTGATATATAGATAGCCAGCTGGCTAGGAAGCTGACATAACTAGTTGACTTAATTAAATTGCCAACTGTCTAGCCAGCTGACGTAAGTAGCTAGCTAACTAGCTAGCCACTGGATAGTCAGCTGACTTAAATAGGTGACTATTCTAGATTGCCAGTGGGACAGACAGTTGACTTAAGTATCTAGCTACCTAACTAGCCAGCTGTCTACCCAGCTGAATTAACCAGTTGACTTAACTAACTTCCTACATAGCCTGCTGTCTTGCCAGCTGACTTAACTACTTAGCTACCTAGATAACCAGCTGGCTAATGAGCTGAGTTAACTAGGTTATTTAACTAACTAGTTAACTGGTTAGCCAGCTGACTTAACTAGCTACCCAGCTAGGCAGCTGGCTCACCAGCTGACTTAATTCACTGACTTAACTAGCTATAAAGCTTACTTAACTAATTGACTTAACCAACTTGCTACCAAGCTACTCAGCTGGCTTAACTAGCTAGCATAACTAGCTTTCTACCAGGCTAGTTCTCTAGCTAGCCACCTGACTTAACTAGCTGACATTACTAGCTAGCTAACATAACTAGCTGTCTTATGTAGCTTGATAACTAGCTAGCCAGCTGACTTAACTGCTGAAATAACTAGCTAGCCAGATGGCTACCCACCTGACTTAATTAGCTTTTTAACTAGC
>NW_007148678.1:0-378 GCF_000164805.1 Carlito syrichta | reverse complement strand
CCCAGGACTGACATCCTCTGTGCTGGGGTCCCAGAAACAGACCCTCCACTAGAATGGATTACCCAAAGAGTAAGCTTTCTCTATGATAGATGACCCAGTGCCGAGACCTCATATTTGATGGATTCCCTAGTGACTGGCCCTTCACTGTGATTGGAACCCAGTGACTGACCCTTTTTTCTGATGATTGCCCTAGTGACGGGTTGTTCTCTGTGACGATTGCCACAATGATTAGCCTTCTGTGATGGGTGCCCAATTGATTGGCCCTCCTATGTGATGGGAGACCCAGTTACTGTTCCTCCTCCATAATGTGTGCTACAGGGATGGTTCTCCTCTGAGATGTGTGCCTCAGTGACTAGCTCTCCTCTGTGATGGTTGCCA
>NW_007148677.1:0-775 GCF_000164805.1 Carlito syrichta | reverse complement strand
TTTTCTCTATGATGGGTGTCTTAGTGATTGGCTATATTTTATGTTGGGTGACCCATAAACTGGCTCTCTACTGTGATGAATGCCCATTAACTAGTTCTACTTTGTAATGGGTGCCCCAGTGACTGGCTCACTTCTGTGATGGTGATCTCAGGGACTGATTCTCTTCTGTGAGGTGTAACCCAAGGAATGACCTTTTTCTGTGATGGGTGCCCACGTGACTACCCTCGTCTTTGATGGTGTCCCAGTGACTGAACTACCTTCAGAGTAGGTGCTACAGTAAATGGCCCTCTTCTGTGATGGGTGCCCCAGTGAATGTCCCCCTCCATAATACGTGCCCTAGTTCCTGCCTCTGATCTGTGTGCCTCAGTTACTAGACCACTCTTTGTTGGCTGCCCTAATGACTGGCCCTCCTCCATAATAAGAGACCCAGTGAATGACTCTTCTCTTTGACCGTTGTTTCATTGACTAGCTTTCCTATGTGATTTGAATTCTCAGTGATTAGCTCAACCCTCTGTTGTGTTCCTCAATGACTGGACTTTTGTTATGTTGGGTAGCCCAGTGAATAGACGTCTCGTTTGATCACTGAACCCTAATGAGTTACTTAGGGACTGGACATCCTCTGTGAAGGGTGTTAGAGTGACTGGTCGTCCTCTATGATAAGTGCCTTAGCTACTGGGTCTCCTTGACAATAGATGCTCAGGTGCCTAACACTCATCTGTGATATGTCACCAGTGACTGGTCCTCCTCCTAATGGGTGCTCCAGTGACTTGCATCC
>NW_007148676.1:0-996 GCF_000164805.1 Carlito syrichta | reverse complement strand
AGTGACTTGCATCCCTCTGATGGGTGCCAGGGTGAATGGCTTACTTCTGTGATAGGTGCCTCAATGACATTGCCTCCTTCATGATGGGTGCCCCATTAACTGGTTCTCCCTTGTAATGAGTATTTCGGTGACTGGCTATTGTCTGTGAAGTTTGCCCCTGTGACAGGGCCTCCTCCAGAAGAGTGTACCAGACTTGCCCTCTTCTGTGTATTTGTGCCCTAGTGACTGGTCCTCTTCATTGAGGGTGCCCCAGTGACTGACCCAACTTTTGTGTTTGGTGCCCCAGTGACTGGACCTCCACTATAGCGGTTGGCACAGTGATTAGACCTCCTCTATGAAGACTTTGCCAATGACTGACACTACTCCATAACAGGTGCTTCAGTGACTGACTCTATATGTTTATGAGTGGCACAGAGTAGCCACCTCTGTCTTGTGTGTCCCAGTGAATAACTTCCTCTGAGAGGTCCCCCCATCTGTTATGGGTGTTACTATGATTTTACCTCATCTCTTATAGGTGCCCCAGAGACTGGGCCCCTCTGGCATGGAGTTCTCAGTGACTAGAACTTTTCTGTGATGGGTACTCCAGTGACTGGACCTCTGTTGTGATGGGTGCCCCAGTGACAGGGCCTCCACTTTGATTGCTGTCCAGTAACTGGCCCTCTTCTATTATGGGTGTCACAGTGACTAGATTCCCTCTGTGATGGCAGTTCCTATGGCTGGACTTCTTATTTGACAGCTACCCCAGTGACAGGGATTTTTCTGATATGATTGTCCCAGTAATTTTGTCTCCACTGTGATCAGTGACTTACTGTCTGTCTCTTTTCTGTGATGGATGCTTCAGTGACTGGTCATCCTCTGTGGTGGATGTCCCAGTGACTGGTCTTCCTCCATAATGTGTATCCCAGTGATCGCCCCCTCTATTGTGATGGCTGTCCCCTGAATAACTCCCATCTTTGACGGGTGTGCCAATTGACTGAACATCGTCTCTTATGGCTG
>NW_007148675.1:0-942 GCF_000164805.1 Carlito syrichta | reverse complement strand
TAGGAGATTTAGTTATCACATGTAATTCTAGACAATATTCTCTAGAAAAAAGTCAAATGAATATTGATGATCTATATAAGTATTTATGGAGCTATTTATTCAATACCAAGCACTGACTTAGAATGTCAATGCAAAAATGAATAGGACAGGATCTTATCTTTAAGGGACTTACAAGTCTTAAATAGATACAAACAGGTCACTGTAATAATGAGTTGTAAGAGTTATAATAAAAGTAAGCAAGTGATATGGGAACATTTAAAAAGGACATTTTTGCTATTTGGGAGCTTAGAGATGGCATCATGAAGATGATACCAGAGTTGAAAGTTGAAAAGTTAAGATTTAAACATAGAGCAGAAATGCATGATGGGCTTCTAGGCAGGGAAAGAGGAGGCATTAAGTAGCACACTGAATAGAGAAAAACTTTGAAATTCCAGAGCATCTAAAATTGTGGTTCAGGGAAACTCTTTAGATGGTGCTGGATGTGTAAATAATAAACGCCTGTTCAACGAAGGCAATGCAAGATAGGCTAATGCAGTTATTAGATTTGTGTGTGTGTGCACTTTGAGGGAGTTGTGCTTTTGTGTCAAAAGCTAAGGAGATAATCTAGGTTATTGGAAGAGCACTTGACTTAATGATGTCTGTATTTAAGTTGATCAGTCCAACTTCAAAATGCAAGATGAATTTAAGAGAGCAAAAACTGTAAACCTGGGTGTAAGTCTACAAAAATCAATTCTTACATTTTTTCCTATATACTTTAAAAATCCTTAAAAATGTAGCTCTAAATGGTTTCTACATATTAATTTATTAATTTTAAGTGACAAATAAAAATGTATATATTTATTGCATACAACATACTATTTTGAAATATGTATTTAGGTTTAAAGTGTAGAGACACAACACATTTATTCCTTTATACATTCGGTCATTCATTCAACCAAAGTT
>NW_007148674.1:0-4800 GCF_000164805.1 Carlito syrichta | reverse complement strand
CTGAAATAACTAGCTAGCCAGCTGTCTAGCCATCTGAATTAACTAGTTTTTTAACTAGTTAAGGAGATGGCTAGCCAACAGACTTAACGAAGTGACTTAACTAGCTATCCAGCTGGTTAGCCACCTGACTTAATTAGTTGATTAACGAGCTCAGCAGCTGGCCAGCTAAGTGACTAAACTAGCTGACTTAACTGGTTATCCAGCTGGCTAGCCAGCTGACTTAACTAGCGCTCTAGTTCTCTAGCCACCTGGATAGCCAGCTGACTTAACTAGCTCATACATAAGCTAGCCAGCTGGTTAGCCAACAGACTTAACTAGGTCACTAACTCGCCAGCCAACTCTCTATCCAGCTGACTTAACTAGCTATATAAACTAGCTGGCCTTGTTTCTAGCCAGTTGAATTAACTTGCTTGCTACATAGCTAGCCAGCTGACTATCCAGTTGAATTAGCTAGGTGACTTATCTAACTAGCCATTTGTGTAGTCAGCTGACTTAATTAGTAGGCTACCTAGCTAGCCAGCTGGCTCATCAGATGACTTAACTAGGTGACATAACTAGATAGCCAGCTGACTAGACAACTGACATAACTAGCTAGCTATGTAGCTAGCAAGCTGGCTAGCCAGCTGACTTAACTAGCTCTCTACCTCTCTAGCCACATGGGAAGCAAGCTGACTTAACTAACTGTCTTTATTAGCTAGACAGCTGGCTAGGCAACTGACTTAACTATGTCACTACATAGCCAGAGAACTAGCTAGCCAGCTGACTTAACTAGCTGTCTTAACTAGCTGTCCTGCTTTCTAGCCAGTTGAATTAACTAGCTTGCTACATAGCTAGGCAGCTGGCTATCCAGCTGAATTAATTAGGTGACTTATCTACCTAGAGAGCTTGCTATCCAGGTGACAACTAGAAAACTCCCTAGCTAGCCAGCTGGCTAGTCAGCTGACTTAACTATGTGACTTAACTAGCTAGCCAGCTGACTGGACAGCTGACATAACTAGATAACTACCTAGCTAGCCAGCTGGCTATCCAGATGACTTAATTGCCTAGCTTCATAGCTATCCAGCAGGCTAGCAAGCTGACTTAACTAGCTGACTTCATGAAGTAGACAGCTGGCTATCAGGCAGACTTAATTAGCTAGCTACCAAGCTAGACAGCTGGATAGTTAGCTGACCTAAGTGACATAACTAGATACCAGATAGCTAGCCAGCTTACTTAACTAGTTACCTACCATTTAGCTCACTGGCTTGCCAGCTGTCTTAACTACCTAACTACCTAGCTATCCTGCTGTCCATAAGGCTGAGTTAAGTTGGTGACTTAACTAGCTAGCCATCTGACTAGCAAGCTGACTTAAAGCTAGCTATCCTGCTTGGCATCTGGCTCTCCAGGTCACTTAACTAACTGATTAACTAGTTAGACATCTGACTTAAATAGCTGACTTAAGTTGCTAGCTACCTAGCTAGCCAGCTGACTTAACTAGCTGATTCAACTAGCTAGCTACCTAGCAAGCTATCATATAGCTAGCTGACAACTAGCTGACTTAACTAGCTAGCTAGCTGACATATCAAGCTGACTTAACTGGCTACCTACCTAGCTATCTAGCTGACTTAACTAGCTGAAATAACTAGTGAGCCAGATGGCTGCACATCTGATGTAACAAGCATTTTAACTAGCTAGCCAGCTGACTGGACATCTGATGTAATGAGTTGACTTAAGTAGCTAGCCAGCTGGTTAGCCAACTGACTAAACTAGCTAACTCAACTAGCTGGCCAGGTTGCTAGCCACCTGCCTTAATATCCTAACTACCTAGCTAGCCAGTAGCCTAGCCAGTTGAGTTCACTAGCTGACTTAACGAAATAGCTAGCTGTCTAGCCAGCAGATTAAACTAGTTAGCTACCTAGGTAGACAACTGTATAGCCAGCTGACTTACCTAGCTGACATAACGAGATAGCCTGATGGTTAACCAGCTGATTTAACTACCTACCTACCTACATCTCCCGCTTGCTTGCCAGCTGACTTAACTACCTCACTACCTAGATAACTGCTGGTCAGCGAGCTGACTTAACTAGGTGACTTAACTTGCTAGCCAACTGGCTAGCCAGCTGACTTAACTAGCTAGGTACCCTGCTAGTCAGCTGGTTAGCCAGCTGACTTAACTAACTGACTTAACTAGCCAGCCTGTTGTCTTAACTAGCTGACTTAAGTATCTAGAGAGCTGGCTGGCCAGCTGAATTAACTAGCTGATTTAGCCAGCTAGACAACTGGCTAGCTAACTGGCTTAACTAACTAGCTACCTGCATAGCTATCTATCTAGCCAACAGACAACTAGCTGAATTTAACTGGCTACCTAGCTGCCATAGTAGCTGACTTATATAACTACCTTCCTAGCTGGCCAGATGACTAAACTAGCAAAAAAACTAGCTAGCCAGATGGCTAGTCATCTGATTTAACTAGCTTTTTAACTAACTAACCAGTTGGATAACCAACTGACTTAATGAGCTGACTTAATTAGCTTGCCAGCCATTGCCAGCTGATTTAACTAGCTGACTTAATTAGCTATCCAGCTGGTTGCCAGCTGACTTAACTAGCTGTCTTAGTCAGCTAGTCAGCTGACTTAACTAGCTAGCTACCTGTCTAGCCAGCTGTCTAGACAACTGACTTACCTAGCTGATTTAAGTTAGCAAGCTGACTAGCCACCTCACTTAACCTGCTAGCTATCAACGTAGCCAGCAGGCTAGCCAGCTGACTTAACTAGCTGACTTGAACAATTATCCTGCTGGCTAGCAAGCTATTTTATCTAGCTAGATACCTACATTGCCATCTGACTAGACAGCTGGCTAAACTAGCTGACTTAAGCAACTAGCCAGTTGGCTAGTCAGCTGACTTAACTTGGTGACATCAATAGCTAGCCAGGTAGCTATCTAGCTGACTTAACTAACTAGCTACCTACCTAGCCAGTTGGCCAGCGAGCTATCTTTTTTTTGAGCAGGAGTCTCACTCTGTCGCCCAGACTGGAGTGCAAGCTATCTTAACTAGCAGAATTAACCAGCTATTCAGCTGGCTAGCCAACTGACATAACTAGCTCACTACCTAGGTAGCCAGCTGGCTAGCCAGGTGACTTAAGTAGCACACTTAACTAGTAGCTACTTAGATAGCCAGCGGACTTAAATAGTTAGCTAATTAGCTAGCTACCTAGTTATTCAGCTCACTTAGTTAGCTAACTAGCTAGCTACTAGTTAACATGCTGACTTAAATAGTTAGCTGCCTTGATAACTAGATGACATAAGCAGCAAGATAATTAGTTAGCTTAATCATCTTTTGTGCTAGCTAGGTGACTTAATCATCTGACTTATGTCATTAGCTAAAGAGCTGGCTAACTGACTCAACCAACTGACTTAACTTGTTAGCTAACTAGCTAGCTAGCCTACTTAACCAGCTGACTCAACCCATTTGCTAACTAGCTAGCTAGCTGACTCAACCTGCTGAATTAACCCATTAGTAAACTAACAACCTGACTCAACATGCTGACTTAACCCTTTAGCTAACTTGCTAGCTAGCTGTCTTAACCAGCCAAATAAATTAGAAGCTGTGTTAGCTAGCTGACTTAGCTAGCTGACTTAACTACTTATCTAGCTGACTTAACTGACTGACTTAACTATTAGCTAGCTGACAACTACCTGAGTTAAATAGTTAGCTAACTATTTATCAAGCTGAATAACCAGCTGGCTTAACTAATTAGCTAACTAGTTAGGTAGAAGACGCAAGTAGCTGAGTTAAATATTTACCTAAATAGTGAGCTAGCTGACTTAGCTAGCTGACTTAACTTGTTATCTAAGGAGATAGCTAGCTGACTTAATGAGTTGGCTAATGAGTTAGATAACTGTCCTAACTAGTTGGTAAACGAGTTACATAGCTGACTTAACTACTTGCTTAATGAGTTAGCAAAGTGACAACCTGTTGGCTGATGAGTTGGCTGAGTATTTAGCTGTTTTAACAAGTTGGCTGACTACTCAGCCGACTTTTTAGCTGTGTTAACAAACTGGCCGACTACTCGGCCAACTATTTAGCTGGGTTAACCAGTTGACTGCCAAGTTAGCCCCCTAGTTAGCTCGGTTAAGTGGTTGGCTGGCTAGTTTGTGGGCCTAACTAGTCGGCCGAGTTGTTGGTCAACTAATTAGCTGAACTAACTAGTCGGCCGACAAAGTAGCTACCTAAATTTTCGGCTGACAAGTTGGCACACTAGGCGGCTGATTGGTTAGTTGACTTAACTAGTGGGCCAGCTAGTAGGCTGCCTGGTTAGCTGACTTAACTAGTCGACTGGCAAGTGATATGACAGGTGAGCTGACTTAAGTAGTCAGCCGGCAAGTGAGCCTAGGCATGGTCTGCCATAACTAGTTGGCTGGTGAGTGAGCCAACCGGTGAGCTGACTTAACTTGTCGGCTGGTGAGCAAACGACTAGTTGGCTGACCTGTTGGCCTTCTAGTGAGCCAACAAGTTAGTTGACCTGTTGGTTGGTGAGCGAACCTACTAGTTTGCTTACTGGTTGGCAGGCAAGCAAGCATACTAGCTAGCTGACATGATGGAAAGCAAGGGAGCCCACTAGTTACATGACCATCTAGCTGAGTTGCTAGCAGACTAGTTAGCTAAGTACTAGCTGATATGATAGCTGGCTTAACTAGCTACCTGACTGGCTAGTTGGATACCTAGCTGACATAATTAACTAGCAACAAGCTATGTAGCTGTATAACTAGTTGACTTAACTAGTTGGTAACTGGTTAGTTAGCTGACTAGCAGAATAAACTG
>NW_007148673.1:0-870 GCF_000164805.1 Carlito syrichta | reverse complement strand
TAGCTGACTTGCTAGCTGACTTAACTAATAGCTGACTAGCTAGCTGTTTTAACTAGCTGATTGGTAGTTGGCTGGCTAGCCAGCTGACTTAACTAGCCAGCTACCTGGTTGGCTAGGCGGCTAGACAGCTGGCTTAACTAGGTAGCTACCTGGCTGGCTAGCTGCCTAGGCAGCCAGCTAGCTAGCTAGCGGGTTGGCAAGCTGGCTAGCCAACCAGCTTAAAGAGCCAGCCGCCTGGCTGGACAGTGGTATAGCCAGCTGATTTAAATAGACAGCCAATCTGCTGGTCGGCCGGCTAGCCAGCAAGGTTTACTAGCTGGCCACCTACCTGACAAGTCTGCTAACCAGCCAGCATAACTTGCCAGCCACCTAGCTAGCCAGCTGGCTAACCAGCTGGCTTCACTTGCTGACTTAACTAGATACCCATCCGGCTACCCAACTGGCTTAACTAGTCAGCCAGCTAGCTAGTCAGATGACTAACCAGCTAACTAAACTCGCTGAATTAACTAAATAGCCAGCCAACTAGCCAGCTGATTTAATTAGTTAGCTACCTAACTAGACAGGTGGCTATCCAGCTGACTTAACTAGCTGATTTAATCAGCTAGCCAGCTGGCTAGCCAGCTGACTTAACTTGCTAGCTATCTAGCTAGCCAGATGGCTAGCCACTTGAATTAACTAGCTCACTTGACCAACTAGCCAGTTGGCTACCCAGATGACTCAACTAGTTGAAATAACTTGTTAGCCAACTTGCTAGCCATCTAACTTAACTAGCTGACTTCACTAGCTAGCCAGTTGGCTAGCCAGCTGACATAACTAGCTAGCTACCTATGGTATCTGCTGCCTTGCCAACTGACTTAACTACCTAACTAC
>NW_007148672.1:0-430 GCF_000164805.1 Carlito syrichta | reverse complement strand
TGGCTTGTCAGCTGAGTTAACTACTTAACTACCTAGCTAAACTGCTGACCAGCGATCTGAAAACTCTTTGATTAAACTAGCTAGCCAGCTGCTAGTCAGGTGACTTAACTAGTTACCTACCATGATAGGCTTCTGGCTAGCCAGATGACTTAACTAACAGACTTAACTAGCTAGGCAGCTGACTTAATTAGCTGACAAAACTAGCTAGCTACCTAGCTAGCCAGCTAACTGACCAGCTGACTTAACTAGCTCACCTAACAAGTTAGCCTGCAGTCTAGTCAGCTACTTAACTAGTTGACTTGACTGCTTAGACAGCTGGGTGGCCAGTTGAATTAATTAGCTGATTTAACCAGCAAGCCACCTGGCTAGCCAGCTGATTTAACTAGCTAGCTTCGTAGCTATCCAGCTGGGAAGACAGCTGAATTAACTA
>NW_007148671.1:0-533 GCF_000164805.1 Carlito syrichta | reverse complement strand
CTAGTTAAATCACCTAGTTAAGTCAGCTGACTAGTCAACTGGCTAACCAGGTAGTTTGTCAGTTAAGTCAGCTGGCTAGACAGTTCACTAGCTAGTTAAGTCACCTAGTTAAGTCAGTTGACTAGCCTATTGGCTAGCTTTGTAGCAACCTAGTTAATTCAGCCGTCTAGCAAGCAGGCCAGCTATTTAAGTCAGCTAGTTAAGTCAGCTAGCCAGCCAGCTGCCCAGGTAGGTAGGGAGCTAGTTATGTTAGTTGGGTATCCAGCTGGCTAGTTAATTAAGTAAGCAATTTAAATCAACTGGTTAGCCAACTGGTTAGCTAGGTACAGAGTTAGTTAAGTCAGCTGGCTAACCAGCTGGCTAACTAAATTAAGTCAGCTAGTTGAGTCAGCTGGCTAGCCAACTGGCTAGCTGGTTATGTCAACTAGTTAAGTCAGCCGACTTGCCAGCTGGCTAGCTAAGTAGCAAGCTAGTTAAGTCAGCTGGTTGGCCAGCTGGCTAGCTAGTTAATTCAGCTGGCTACCCAGCTGGCT
>NW_007148670.1:0-989 GCF_000164805.1 Carlito syrichta | reverse complement strand
CTAGTTTGGCCTTGAACTCTTAGGTTCAAGCAAATCTCTTGCCTAGGCCTCCCAAAGGGTATAATTCCTAAGCGACTGACTCATTTAAGAATTACATCCTTGGCTTTTTTTTTAGCATGGTGCTCTAAATTTAGAGGGGTGACATAGATAATCTCATAGGGTAAAGTTAGTGAAGTCAATTTCTTAGCCTTATTGCATGGTATTCTAAAATTTTTTTTTTGGAGATGAGGTTTTTCTAAGTTGCCCAGGCTGTTCTCATGCCCATGGGCTCAGGCAATCCTTTCACTCAGCCTCAGAACTTTTTGTTTTAATTGCTGCCTTTTCAAGACTATAAAACTAATGCATATCCATTTTAGAAAACTGAGAAAATAAAAAAGTATAAAGAAGAAAGAAGTTTCATCTACAATTATGGCACTCAGGATCCTTAACAGTATTTTATTATGTTTTCATCTTGTCTTTTTTTCTATACATATGCAGATACATTATATATACTTTTGAATTTCATGTTCTCCATTTGCAAACAATATTCTACTTCATAATATTTCTTAGTCACATGAATTGTTTAAATCACTATTTTTTTTTAGTTGGAGGCTCTCTCTGTTGTCTAGACTGGAATGCAGTGGCACACTCACAGCTCACTGCAGCCAGGAACTCCTGGGCTCAAGTGATCCTTCTGCCTCAGCCTCCTGAGTAGCAGGTGTTTCAGGTATGCACCACCATGCCTGGCTAATTTTTTGTAGAGACAAGGTCTTGCTATGTTGCCCATGCTTAAGTCACTTATATTCATGAACAAATTCACACATAAGGCGAATATTTTTGTTTAGAATAAATTTTTGTATCAGTTTTACAAAGAAAGTGATGGTTTATGAGTGATTTATATGCTTATAGAATTTATATTTACTTAAAGAAAATTTCACTGCAGTTTACCAGATTCTTAACTTTATTGCTTTGCAGTTCTGAAGTTTATAGGTTAAACTTAGAACAAGGAC
>NW_007148669.1:0-434 GCF_000164805.1 Carlito syrichta | reverse complement strand
CCTAGCTAGCCAGGTGGCTGGCCAGCTGACTTAAACAGCTAATATAACCAGCTAGCCAGCTGGCTAGCCAGCTGATTTAACTAAATGACTTAACTAGCTAGCCAGCTGGCTGGCCAGTTGAATTAATGAGCTGACTCAACCAGATAACAGCTGGCTAACCAGCTGACTAAAATAGCTAGCTACCTAGCTAGCCAGCTGGGAAGCCAGCTGAATTAATTACCTAACTTAACAAGCTAGACAGCTGACGAGCCAGCTGACTTAACTAGGTTACTACTTCGCTAGCCAGCTGGCTACCCAGCTGACATAAGTAGTAGACTTAACCAGCTAGACAGCTGGGTAGCCAGTTGATAACTAGCTGATGAAACTAGTTAGACAGTTAGCTACACATCTGACTTAATTAGCTCTCTACCTAGCTAGATAGCAGGCTAGTCAGT
>NW_007148668.1:0-7969 GCF_000164805.1 Carlito syrichta | reverse complement strand
ACTTGGATGGATTTAGAGTCAATCATACTCAGTGATCTATCAAGGAAACAAAGAACAGAGTACCATATGTTCTCACTCATAAGTGGATCTTGAACAATTATAATACCATAAGAAAGAGATTGGCAGTAGTGGGAAACTGTCGGGGGGGAGGTGGGACTGCTAGAGGAGAGAGAGGCATACCTAATTAACAAGGGTACCTGCATAATCAACATTTGTATACCTAAACCTGAATTGTATTCCATATCTTTATAATAAAAAAATTTTTTAAAGAAAAAAATCTGAAAAAAAAGAAATTGTGGTTATAACAATTGTATCTACAGTTGAAGTTCATGAAAATTTCTATCCTAACAAAGGCATAGGATGATATTCTGATGATAGTTAAGAACACCGTGAATTTGGGGCCAAACTTGTCATCTTGAAGTTCTTTCCTTTCTCTAAAAATGATGTGTGTTCTTTTTTTGAAAATGAAATGAAGAAATTGCATAATTTATTTTTTGGAGTCAGTGTCTCTCTCTGTCATCCAGGCTGAAGTGTAGTGGCAAGATCACAACTCACTAAAAATTTAACCTCCCGGACACCAGCGATCTTCCTGCTTCAGCCTCTCAAGTAGCTAGGACTACAGGTGTGCACCAACACATCTGGCTAACATTTTTATTTTTTGTAGACATGAGGTCTCTCTATGTTGCCCGGGGTGGTCTTGAACTCCTGAGCTCAAGGGAATATTTCAACCTAGGTGAGGTGAACAGAGGTAGAGGAGAGAGACAGGTAAGGGTGTCTGCTGGGGCTGCCATGGGCATGGTTGGACCCTGGAGTGAGAGTGGACATTACCAGAGGGTGCTGAAGACAGAGTCTTCAGCTCTGTGTGCAGAGTAGTCTTATTCACACTTCCAGTGGGTCTTTCTGGCCACCGTGTTTAGCAGAAGCAGGGAGATGATGTGGTGTCCCTTCACTTTCCCAGTGGCAGCAGTGGACTGTGTGGTGCCAGCAGAGGGAGTCTGGCAGGGGCTAGGATGCTAGACATTCCAGCAGGACGTGCCCTTGGACTGAATATGAGGGCCAGAGAAGAGAGGAGCAGGTGGCTTCGAGATTTGGCGCCCAAGCCCATTGGAGGAGGCCACCCCCATTTACATATGGGAGGACTGTGGGCAGGGCAAGGTTGGTGGGAGAGGGTGAGAAGTCTGATTTTGGACAGGCTAACCCTGAGCAACAGAGAATGGAGCAGATGCCACTCCAGAACCAAGATTCAGGACACATTAGCTGACAATGCAAAAGTTGTATTTTCAGCAGCCAAGTACTGAATCAGGGTACTTGGGTATTTACTAGGAATAGTGGGACTGTAACAGGTGTGTCCAACCCACAAGCCACTGACTGCATGAGGCCAGGACAGCTAGTAACATGGCCCCCAAAATCCTTTAACATCATATTTTTTCTGTGGTTATTTTCTTCATGACCCCAGGCGTAGTTCCTTTTTGAAGTTCACCAGCATGCCTCATTCACGACGTTGCTTATTGGCAGCACATTCATGGGCAAGCAGCTGTTTTCAATGATGAAACACACAAAGAGAAAAACTCAAACACGTTTCTTTTTTTTAAGGTTTAATTTTAAATATGTGGAGTATAATTCAGGGTTAGGTATACAAATGTTAATTATGCAGGTACCCTTGGTGATGAGGTGTGCCCCCACTCCACTGGCAGTTTTCCACTACTGCCAATCCCTTTCTTATATTATTACAATAGCTGTTCAAGGTCCCTTTGTAAGTGAGAACATGTGACACTTGGTTTTTTGTTTCTGTGATGGATCACTCACTATTAAAGTTTCTAAGTCCAGCCAAGTTGCTCCGAAGTTCATAATTTTTTCCTTCTTTATTGTTGTGTAATAGTCCATCATGTATATGCACCACATTTTTTTTATCCAGTCCTCTTTCAATGCGTTGGCTCCACATTTTTGCTATTGTGAATAATGCTGCAATAAACATGCACATGCAGGTATCCTGTTCATAGAGTGATTTGAGTTCCTCTGGGTATATTCCCAGTAGGGGGATTTTTAGGTCTTTCGGGAATTGTCACACTGTTTTCCACAGTCACTGTACTAGTTTATACTTGCACCAACAGTATAGAAATTTCCCTTTTTTCCACATCCTCTCCAGCATCTGTTTTTTTTCCTTTCTTTTATTATTATTTTATAATAAAGATGTGGGGTACAATTCAGGGTTAGGAATACAAACATTGATTATGCAGGTACCCTTGTTGATGCAGATGCCCCTCCCTGCCCTAGCAGTTTCCCTCAACCGCCAATCCCACCCCCTCTCCCCTGACAGCGTCCCATCACTGCCAAACGCTTTCTTATAGTATTATAATGGTTCAAGAGCCACTTATGAGTGAGAACATATGGTACTCTGCTGTTTGTTTATGTGACAGATCGCTAAGTATGATTGACTCTAAATCCATCTAAGTTGCTGCAAGGTCCACATATTTTTCCTTCTTTATGACTGCATAATATTACATTGCAGATATGTACCACATTGTTTTTTGAGTTATTGATGTTGGCCATCCTGGCTGGAGTTAGGTGGTATCTCGATATGCTTTTAATTTGCATTTCTTTGATGACTAAAGAAGCTGAGCATTTTTTCATGTATCTGTTGGCTGCTTATACATCTTCTTTTGAGACATGTCTATTCATATCTTTTGTCCACTTTGCAATGGGGCTGTTTGTTTTCTTCTTTTCAGCACATTAGAATTCCTTGTTGATCCTAGATGTTAGGCCTTTGTTATAAATACAGTTGGCAATTTTTTTCCCAGTCTGTGGACTGTCTCACTGCTGGTTACTTTGGCTTTGCAGAAGTTTGTCAGTTTGATGAAGTCTCACTTGTCTATCTTATCTATTACGGAATGGGTACTTGGGATGAACACACGTTTCTGATGAGCACCTTGAGAATCAGCTTCCATTGAACCAGACACTGATAGATCTGCTTTACAAAAACAAGGTCAAATTTCCCACTAGTTTTATATTGTTCTTATTTTTGTAAACTTTGTAATAAAAATATTTTTTAAAGGAAGTGTAATTATGTATATACTAACAATTCCTCTTTACTCACTGTAACCTGGGGAAGTCAAAATGTTGGACACCCCTGGTCTAGATATTACAGAAGTATGGGTCATATAATTGCCATATTTAGAAAGGAGTAAGGAGAAAAAGATATAAAAAACAAAATAATGGTGATGATAATGACAATATTTCTCTCTTTTTTTTTCTTAGAAACAGGGTCTTTCTCTGTCACCCAGGCTAGAGAGCAGTGGTGTGAACATAGCTCATTGCAGCCTCCAACTCCTGGGTTCAAGTGATCCTCCTACCTCATCATCCTAATAGCTGGGACGACAGGTGTGTGCTACCACCCCTGGCTAATTTTTAAATTATTTGTAAAGACGCAGTCTCACTATGTTATCCAGGCTGGTCTCAAACTTGACCTCAAGTGATCCTTCCAAAGTGCAGGAATCACAGGAGTGAGTCCCCACAACTGGACATATTTCATCCTTTCATTCACTTCCTTTGTTCATGTATTTCCCTAACCTAGATTTACTTAGCAATAGTTAGACCTCGAAAGAATGTAACTGTCTGCCTTCCCCTCCCATCTTCATCTCTTTTTCTCTCCTGTGTGCTCTCTCTCCTTAAATGCCAAATTCCCAAGATCCTCTTGGATAGGACAGGTCACAGATGCTCCTGTCACTTGTGTCTTTTCCAGACACACCCTCAAACTTTGGCTCAGTAAACCTCTACTGATGGAGACACTTGCCTCAGTCAATCATTTTTTGTTTCCCAAGTTCCGGGTGGATAAACTGTTTCTACCCCCCTCAGCCTCTCTTGTCCCTTTCTGGGTGACTTGATGATTATTAGAACCATTTATCCTCTCTTTAAGCCAGATGTTCCTCCATCTGGGGGTTCTGCTACAGTCCAGTCTCACACAGTGCTGTGGACAGGGATGACCAACATATGTGCTCAGTCTCTTCTGTCACATCCGCCAGCCTGGCCTTTGTTACTAATCAAGCTGACATTCCTCTCCATCTCCCTGACTTCTGGTCTGGCTCTACATTTGTTCCAACATGAGCATAACCAGCACAACCAGGAGGGGTAATTTATTGGACCCCCCACAATCCACAACACTGTGCAGAGGGTTTTACACAGCCAGTGATGGGGCCTGGACTCCAGCCCTGCCTCTGAGTATTCCCACCTAAACTAATCAATTATTTCTTGTAAGCAAATGTCTTTGAAGGTCAGGTCAGGGAGGACATGAAGGCATGAAGGTTTTCCTCTGGGCTGTTTCTGTCTGCTGTCCCCTGTCCATGCACACAAAGGATGTGTTATGACTGTAGAGACAGAATGTCTTGGGTTATCTACTTGCTAAATTATCTTAAGTACTAACAGAATGTCTCATTTAGAGTCTGCACTTCAATGATCTTTCTTTCTATTCCATGGTTGGAATGTGAAGAGTTAAAATGCAGGTGATGTAAACACAGTTGAAGTTTTTGGAAGTTCATAAGTTCTCCTTGAATGTTGGGCCACCTTTTTTATCTGGGTAACGTTCTCAGCATGCCATCAGAGCATGCAATCCACTCCTCCACACTTTTGCCAGGAATGTCTTTAGGGAGGATTGAATGGAATAAATGGGGATTTCTATGGCCAAAGGCTAGAACAAAACTAACTTTGTCAGATACAGCTGGGGAGACCTCAGCTTCCTTGGCATCCTTTTCTAACTGGGGTTAGGATAATCACCTTGTGGGTACAAAGATGCTGCCATATCTAGGAAGTAAATTTGATTGATGACTCTGTTCCTTGTGAAAAAACTTACGCGAAGAAGACAATCTTTTTTTTATGACTCTACCATCCTCTCAGTCCAGGAGCTCAAACTAAGACGCTGGATGCTTTTTCATCTCCCTAACATGCTAAGGTGATTCTTCTTCCTGCCAGTTTCATGGCCAGTGAGGAAGATCACACCACCTGAACAGGGGCATACAGTCAGGTTCAGACCCAGGGCACCATGGCCAAAGGGTGCCTTGACTGAGAAGGAAAGCTGACGTGTCAGGGTACAGGTCTTGACATTCTCTAACCTTTGAATGGCAAGTCACAGAATGGCACAGGAACACAGGAAGGTGCTGATACATGGAGGAACTCCCTGGTTTGTAAATGATCTACTGGGAAATCAAGTTTGCTTGGTCATGACCCACTGTACAGCCTTCGACAGGGGGTTTAATATCTGTGACTAGGTTTTTTTGTCACTGCACAAAAAAGAATTAAACAGATTCACTTCAGATGGGCCTAGGAGAGATGAACTCTATGGCAGTGCTGTGAACATTAAATGAACAAATCCAGGGAAAATGCTGAATAGCGTTTGATGGAAACAGTAGCCCTTATGATCACACAGGGCTTTTCCAAAATACTCTTAGAAATTATCTCTATTGAAAAAACAATGGCAACTTGTTTTGTGGATTACCTGATGTGGCCCCAAATATGCCTAAACCACTTTACAAATAGAGAGAGTGACAGACACATTTACTTTTTGCCATTAGTCAACAAGCATTTGCTACACTCACCTGACATGTTGAAAAGCTGCTGGGCTCAGTGGCTCAGGCTGTAATCCGGTGCTTTGGGAAGCTGAGGTGAGCGGATTGCCTGAGCCTGCGGGTTCGAGACCCACCTGGGCAACTTGGCGAGTCCTCATCTTTACAATAAATCAAAAAATTAGCCAGGCGTGGTAGCACACCTGTAGTTCCAGCTACTTGGAAGGGTGAGGCAGAAGGATCGCTGGAGCCCAGCAGGTCGAGGTTGCTGTGGCTGGGAGCGGCCACTGCACTCCAGTCTGGGTGACAGAGTGAGATTCCAACTCAACAAAAGAAAAGAGAAGAAAAGAAAAGCAACTGGGCTGGCTATGCAGATGTGATGCATCCAGGGGTCCCTGTTCTAAATTAGTTATGGGATATTTTTCTCCTGTCTTGAAGGTGGTTAGAGAAGGAGACTTTGGGAACCTGGGCTCCACTTTCTTGCCCTTTATCTTATGGGTAGAGATATGGCTTGTTAACAAGGACTTCGTGTCAGAGGTGAAACAAGAAATGACAAAGTGAGTTGTGACCCCTGGGTACACCAGTAGCAAAAACATGCCTGTCCTCATACGTTGCTTTGATACAACACCACACTTCCTCCTGAGGCTGTGTGGCACTTTTCAAAGAAAATATAGTGTTTTGTATTGTCACCACAGCAAACAGAAATAGTCATGCTCAGTCCACTGTAGGAATTGTCCGTGGGCTAGCTATGGCTGCCAACAGTGATTCTGTTTATCACCATCACAGGGAGCATGCTGCAGATAGAGGGATGGGGAACCAGGGAAGGGTACCAGGCCTATCTGGTAGATGTGTGCATTTCAGGCTGTGTACGTCAACCCTCCTCTTTTGCAGACAGCAGTGTCCCCAACTTAGATGATTGTGTTGTAAAGCCTTGGTTGAAATTGTTTGGGGCTTAGAAACAATGGACACTCTAAAATTAGATTTAGATTCTTAGACTCACCTCTGCAATGACCATCCATCTACTGATTCAGAAGAAAGCCAACACTGATGTATGAAACTGACTACCCGCTGTTATTGAACTAGCCAATGGGCATTCTGACTTGTATCTCTTTCTGTGGCATTTCAGATTTACTGTGATTTGGGTCATCTACTAGGGGCCTCATTTCTGAATTTAGAACCTCTGAAGTTGTTCTACTGCGTGAGAAGAGAGCATCAGTGTTCCTGCCTCTGCAGGGCAGAGTCTACTAGCTCCGTGGTTTGCCAAGTATGATCTGGGAGGATCAGCCCAAGGCAGCATCATCAGGGATCCTTAAGAAATGCGCATCCTCCAGTCCACAAGGCCTGCTGGAAGACAGACTCTGGAGGCAGAGGACCCCAGGGATGTGAGTTTTAATTTTATTATTACTATTTTACTGTGCATGACAGGATTTTATTCTATTTTATGGCTGAATAGTATTCCATTGTGTATTTATAGCACAATTTCTTTATCCGTTCATCTGTTGTTGGACACCTAGATTGATTCTGTATCTGGGCTATTGTGATTAGGGCTGCAATAAATATGATGTGGTGTAGATGTCTCTTTGATATATGATTTCCTTTCCTTTGAATAAATGTCCAGTAGTGGGTTTGCTGAATCATGTGGTAGGTCTATTTGTAATTTCTAGAGGAACTTTCATATGATTCTTCATAGAGGGTTGCACTGGCTTACATTCCCAAAAACAATGCATAAGAATACCCTTTCTGTGCATATTCATCAGAATTTTTTTTTTGAGTTAGAGTCTCACTCTGTCACCCAGGCCAGAATGCAGCAGCATGATCACAGTGAACCTTAATTTTAAAGGGCCTCCAGTCACGGATGCCCACTCAAGTGAGCAGTGATGCCCTGGAGTCACCCCACCAGGCCAGCCTGGTCTCTGGTTTCTTTGTCTGCTCAGGGTCTAGCACGATGCCAGGCACTTAGGTGGCTCCAAATCAGTGAACCTCAATGTGGGTGGCATTGGCCCTAGTGGACAACTAGCATATCTGGAGACACTTTTAGTTGCCACAAATGGCAGAAGGAGGGTTGCTACTGGCACTAGTGGGGTGAGGCCAGAAAAACAACTGAACAATCTGCAGTACACAGGACATCCCTACCCCTCACAGCCAGTATAACAACAGAACTTGAGGGAAAACAGCCCTGTTGTAAGCACGTGCACGCACTGTGGCGATGCAGGACACCTCCCCACCCACTCTTTGCTATTTATTTTGCATCACCTCCTCAAGTTTAGTGACTTTTCCCCATCATGAGGAGGGACTAGGATGAGGGAGGGGGTCTGTTGCTCTGTCTCTCCCACAGTTCCTTCCCATTTAGGGACTCAAGTGGTACAGAGACTGACTTATAACATACTCACAGTGTCTTTTTTTTGAGTCAAGGTCTC
>NW_007148667.1:0-4244 GCF_000164805.1 Carlito syrichta | reverse complement strand
TGTGTTTTTCCCAGACACACCCTCAAACTTTGGCTCAGTAAATCTCTACTGATGAAGACACTTGCCTCAGTCACTCATTTTTTGTTTCCCAAGTTCCAGGTGGATAAACTGTTTCTACCCCCCTCAGCCTCTCTTGTCCCTTTCTGGGTGACTTGATGATTATTAGAACCATTTATCCTCTCTTTAAGCCAGATGTTCCTCCATCTGGGGGTTCTGCTGCAGTCCAGTCTCACACAGTGCTGTGGACAGGGATGACCAACATATGTGCTCAGTCTCTTCTGTCACATCCGCCAGCCTGGCCTTTGTTACTAATCAAGCTGACATTCCTCTCCATCTCCCTGACTTCTGGTCTGGCTCTACATTTGTTCCAACATGAGCATAACCAGCACAACCAGGAGGGGTAATTTATTGGACCCCCCACAATCCACAACACTGTGCAGAGGGTTTTACACAGCCAGTGATGGGGCCTGGACTCCAGCCCTGCCTCTGAGTATTTCCACCTAAACTAATCAATTATTTCTTGTAAGCAAATGTCTTTGAAGGTCAGGTCAGGGAGGACATGAAGGCATGAAGGTTTTCCTCTGGGCTGTTTCTGTCTGCTGTCCCCTGTCCATGCACACAAAGGATGTGTTATGACTGTAGAGACAGAATGTCTTGGGTTATCTACTTGCTAAATTATCTTAAGTACTAACAGAATGTCTCATTTAGAGTCTGCACTTCAATGATCTTTCTTTCTATTCCATGGTTGGAATGTGAAGAGTTAAAATGCAGGTGATGTAAACACAGTTGAAGTTTTTGGAAGTTCATAAGTTCTCCTTGAATGTTGGGCCACCTTTTTTATCTGGGTAACGTTCTCAGCATGCCATCAGAGCATGCAATCCACTCCTCCACACTTTTGCCAGGAATGTCTTTAGGGAGGATTGAATGGAATAAATGGGGATTTCTATGGCCAAAGGCTAGAACAAAACTAACTTTGTCAGATACAGCTGGGGAGACCTCAGCTTCCTTGGCATCCTTTTCTAACTGGGGTTAGGATAATCACCTTGTGGGTACAAAGATGCTGCCATATCTAGGAAGTAAATTTGATTGATGACTCTGTTCCTTGTGAAAAAACTTACGCGAAGAAGACAATCTTTTTTTTATGACTCTACCATCCTCTCAGTCCAGGAGCTCAAACTAAGACGCTGGATGCTTTTTCATCTCCCTAACATGCTAAGGTGATTCTTCTTCCTGCCAGTTTCATGGCCAGTGAGGAAGATCACACCACCTGAACAGGGGCATACAGTCAGGTTCAGACCCAGGGCACCATGGCCAAAGGGTGCCTTGACTGAGAAGGAAAGCTGACGTGTCAGGGTACAGGTCTTGACATTCTCTAACCTTTGAATGGCAAGTCACAGAATGGCACAGGAACACAGGAAGGTGCTGATACATGGAGGAACTCCCTGGTTTGTAAATGATCTACTGGGAAATCAAGTTTGCTTGGTCATGACCCACTGTACAGCCTTCGACAGGGGGTTTAATATCTGTGACTAGGTTTTTTTGTCACTGCACAAAAAAGAATTAAACAGATTCACTTCAGATGGGCCTAGGAGAGATGAACTCTATGGCAGTGCTGTGAACATTAAATGAACAAATCCAGGGAAAATGCTGAATAGCGTTTGATGGAAACAGTAGCCCTTATGATCACACAGGGCTTTTCCAAAATACTCTTAGAAATTATCTCTATTGAAAAAACAATGGCAACTTGTTTTGTGGATTACCTGATGTGGCCCCAAATATGCCTAAACCACTTTACAAATAGAGAGAGTGACAGACACATTTACTTTTTGCCATTAGTCAACAAGCATTTGCTACACTCATCTGACATGTTGAAAAGCTGCTGGGCTCAGTGGCTCAGGCTGTAATCCGGTGCTTTGGGAAGCTGAGGTGAGCGGATTGCCTGAGCCTGCGGGTTCGAGACCCACCTGGGCAACTTGGCGAGTCCTCATCTTTACAATAAATCAAAAAATTAGCCAGGCGTGGTAGCACACCTGTAGTTCCAGCTACTTGGAAGGGTGAGGCAGAAGGATCGCTGGAGCCCAGCAGGTCGAGGTTGCGGTGGCTGGGAGCGGCCACTGCACTCCAGTCTGGGTGACAGAGTGAGATTCCAACTCAACAAAAGAAAAGAGAAGAAAAGAAAAGCAACTGGGCTGGCTATGCAGATGTGATGCATCCAGGGGTCCCTGTTCTAAATTAGTTATGGGATATTTTTCTCCTGTCTTGAAGGTGGTTAGAGAAGGAGACTTTGGAACCTGGGCTCCACTTTCTTGCCCTTTATCTTATGGGTAGAGATATGGCTTGTTAACAAGGACTTCGTGTCAGAGGTGAAACAAGAAATGACAACAGTGAGTTGTGACCCCTGGGTACACCAGTAGCAAAAACATGCCAGTCCTCATACGTTGCTTTGATACAACACCACACTTCCTCCTGAGGCTGTGTGGCACTTTTCAAAGAAAATATAGTGTTTTGTATTGTCACCACAGCAAACAGAAATAGTCATGCTCAGTCCACTGTAGGAATTGTCCGTGGGCTAGCTATGGCTGCCAACAGTGATTCTGGTTATCACCATCACAGGGAGCATGCTGCAGATAGAGGGATGGGGAACCAGGGAAGGGTACCAGGCCTATCTGGTAGATGTGTGCATTTCAGGCTGTGTACGTCAACCCTCCTCTTTTGCAGACAGCAGTGTCCCCAACTTAGATGATTGTGTTGTAAAGCCTTGGTTGAAATTGTTTGGGGCTTAGAAACAATGGACACTCTAAAATTAGATTTAGATTCTTAGACTCACCTCTGCAATGACCATCCATCTACTGATTCAGAAGAAAGCCAGCACTGATGTATGAAACTGACTACCCGCTGTTATTGCACTAGCCAATGGGCGTTCTGACTTGCATCTCTTTCTGTGGCATTTCAGATTTACTGTGATTTGGGTCATCTACTAGGGGCCTCATTTCTGAATTTAGAACCTCTGAAGTTGTTCTACTGCGTGAGAAGAGAGCATCAGTGTTCCTGCCTCTGCAGGGCAGAGTCTACTAGCTCCGTGGTTTGCCAAGTATGATCTGGGAGGATCAGCCCAAGGCAGCATCATCAGGGATCCTTAAGAAATGCGCATCCTCCAGTCCACAAGGCCTGCTGGAAGACAGACTCTGGAGGCAGAGGACCCCAGGGATGTGAGTTTTAATTTTATTATTACTATTTTACTGTGCATGACAGGATTTTATTCTATTTTATGGCTGAATAGTATTCCATTGTGTATTTATAGCACAATTTCTTTATCCGTTCATCTGTTGTTGGACACCTAGATTGATTCTGTATCTGGGCTATTGTGATTAGGGCTGCAATAAATATGATGTGGTGTAGATGTCTCTTTGATATATGATTTCCTTTCCTTTGAATAAATGTCCAGTAGTGGGTTTGCTGAATCATGTGGTAGGTCTATTTGTAATTTCTAGAGGAACTTTCATATGATTCTTCATAGAGGGTTGCACTGGCTTACATTCCCAAAAACAATGCATAAGAATACCCTTTCTGTGCATATTCATCAGAATTTTTTTTTTGAGTTAGAGTCTCACTCTGTCACCCAGGCCAGAATGCAGCAGCATGATCACAGTGAACCTTAATTTTAAAGGGCCTCCAGTCACGGATGCCCACTCAAGTGAGCAGTGATGCCCTGGAGTCACCCCACCAGGCCAGCCTGGTCTCTGGTTTCTTTGTCTGCTCAGGGTCTAGCACGATGCCAGGCACTTAGGTGGCTCCAAATCAGTGAACCTCAATGTGGGTGGCATTGGCCCTAGTGGACAACTAGCATATCTGGAGACACTTTTAGTTGCCACAAATGGCAGAAGGAGGGTTGCTACTGGCACTAGTGGGGTGAGGCCAGAAAAACAACTGAACAATCTGCAGTACACAGGACATCCCTACCCCTCACAGCCAGTATAACAACAGAACTTGAGGGAAAACAGCCCTGTTGTAAGCACGTGCACGCACTGTGGCGATGCAGGACACCTCCCCACCCACTCTTTGCTATTTATTTTGCATCACCTCCTCAAGTTTAGTGACTTTTCCCCATCATGAGGAGGGACTAGGATGAGGGAGGGGGTCTGTTGCTCTGTCTCTCCCACAGTTCCTTCCCATTTAGGGACTCAAGTGGTACAGAGACTGACTTATAACATACTCACAGTGTCTTTTTTTTGAGTCAAGGTCTC
>NW_007148666.1:0-3875 GCF_000164805.1 Carlito syrichta | reverse complement strand
CAACATTCGCAGAACCGTAAATGTAATTAAATATATCAACAGATGTAAAAACAAAAACCATATGATTATATTGCTAAATGCAGACAAAACTTTCAATAAAATCCAGTACCTCCTCTTGATAAAACCCTCAAACATCTAGGCATAGATGTAACATTCCTCAGAATAGTAAGAGTCATCTACTAGAAATCCACAGTCAACATAATGCTAAACAGACAGAGATTGGAACCATATTCCCTGAAAACCAGACTAAGAGAAGGATGATCACTCTCACCCCTTCTTTTCTACATAGTTTTGGAGGTCCTAGCTAAAGCGATCAGACAAGAGAAGAAAATCTGGGGCATCCAAATAGGAAAAGGGGAAGTCAAGTTATCCCTCTTTGCAGATCATATGATTCTATACCTCAAAAATCCAAAAGAATCTGTCAAAAAACTCCTTGCACTGATAAAGGACTTTGGCAAAGTCTCAGTGTATAAAATAAATGTGCAAAAACAGTCACATTTCTATACACCAGCAATAAACAAACAGTAACCCAAATAAAAAACACAATCTCATTCACAATAGCAAGAGAAAAGTGAAATACCTTGGCATCTTCCTAACCAGAGACATGAAAGACCTTTACAATGAAAACTATAAAACACTGCTCAAGGAAATCAAAGATGACAAAAACAATTGGAAAAATATTCCATACTCATGGATTGGAGGGATCAATATTGTTAAGATGTTCATTCTACCCAAGATAATCTAAGACTTAACAAAATACCCATTAAATTACCAACAGCATTCTTCTCAGACCTGGAAAAGACAATACAGGAATTCATATGGAAACATAAATGACCACAGAGAGCCAAAATGATCCTAAGCAAAAACAAACAAACAAACAAATAAAACCCCAAAAAACTACAGTGAGAGGTATCACACTTCCAGACTTTAAACTCTATTATAAAGCAACAATAATCAAAACAGCCTGCTATTAGTACAAGAACAGGTATATAGACCAATGGAACAGGATAGAGATTCCCAGAGGCAAAACCTTAATTTTTTGACCAACTCCTCTTTGACAAAGCCAACAACAACAACCACTGGGGAGAGGAGAACCAATTCAGTAAATGCTGGGAAAACTGACTGATCACATGCAGAAGATTAAAGACAAGACCACTACCTATCACCATAAACAAAAATCAACTCTAATTAGATTAAAGACCAAAACATAAAACCTCAAATTATGAAAACCTTAGAAAATGCAGGAGACACCCTTATGGAAATTGGAACTGGCAACCAATTCCTGATCAAAACCCTAATTGCCCATGCCATAAGAGATAAGATAAACAAGTGGGACATCATCAAACTGACAAGCTTCTGTAAAGTCATCAAGAAACCATCAAGAGAGCAGGGAGACAGCCTACACACTGAGGAAAAATATTTGCCAACCGTATGCCTGGCAAACACATCTATGATCTACAAGGAACTCAAACATGTTGAAAAGGAAAAAGAAAGCAAACAGCCACATTACAAAGTGGAAAAATGGCATGAATAGACACTTCTCAAAAGAAGACATACGGGCATGCAACAGACAAATGAAAAAGTGCTCAACCTCACTAATCATCGGAGAAATGCATATTAAAACCACACTGAGATACCACCTAACTCCAGTCAGGATGGTTATCCTCATTAACTCAAAAAAACAGCAGATGCCTTGAGAGGATGTGGGGAAAAGGGAACATTTCTACACTGTTGGTGGGAGTGTAAACTAGTACAACCTCTTTGGAAAACAGTTTTGCGATTCCTAAAAGGTCTAAAACTTGCCTATGACCCCACAATTTCCCTACTGGGAATATACCCAGGGGAATTCAAATCACTCTATGAAAAAGATATCTGCACATGTGTGTATATTGCAGCATTGTTCACAATAACCAAAACATGAAACCAACCATGCTGCCCATTGAAAGAGGACTGGATTTAATAAGTGGTAAGTATACACAATGGAATATTATGTAGTCATAAAAAGGACAAAATTATGAACTTCACAGCAACTTGTATGGACTTAGAGTCCATAATCCTGAGTGATCAATCACAAAAACAAAGAACTGAGTATCACATGTTTTAACTCATAACCAAACCTTGAACAATTATTGTAATACTATAAGAAAAGGATTGGTACTAGTGGGAAACTGCCTGGGGTGGGGAGTGACAGGATTGACAATAGTGGGAATCTGTCAGGGGAGGGAGGGGACACCTCATCAACAAGGAAACCTGCATAATGAACATTTGTATAGTTAATCCTGAATTGTACCCAACGTCTTTAAAATAAAAAATTTAAAATTAAAAGAGTATAATGTCTATTTTATCATCTTTCTTGAGCATTGGTGGGGACCTGAAATAATACAATTATTTCAAAGATTAGCTTATAGACTATCGCTAACCTGTGCTTAGTGCCAGGCACAACCCATTGTCTTTAATGTTTCAGTGTACTTTCTCTATCTCTAGATTCCTTATAGCACTAGATGACACTGACAGACAATGGAGGTGGGAGCATTTTCCCCTCCCAATGGATCTTAAACTAAAAATATGGGTAAACACCTCTGTCCAGCATCAGTTTCACCAGCGTCCTGTTCATTGTAGCTACAGCAACTTCATCCAGGCCAATCACCTGGGCTTGAAGATGAAAGATTAATTTTTTCATAACTCCTCCACTCCTCCACCTGATAATAACGGTCCTACACAAAAACTCCAAGAGTCCACTCCAGAGGATCCACCGCTCCCTGGACCTTTGCTAGGTTTCCACCAGGACTCGGAGATTTCTATCATGACCAGCACTCTACTGTGGCAGCATTTCAAGACGTGTGGGTTAACTTACACTCTCCCCTTCTGCTTGGAACCTGGACCCAACCCGGCCCTCCCAAAAAATCCCTGGTATTTAAAAATTAACACTTATGCTAAATGTACAAAAGGCGCTGTTAATTACCTCCATGCATGCCAAGGTTTCAGGTCTCTATACCCCAACAGTGGCAGAGCACCAATTTCCACCAAAAAGCAATAGCACTGGCTCCCCAGGAGTGTGCTCTTGCCAGAAGTTTAATCAAACTATGCACTTCCGGTGACAACCACATGCCCCAAGGCCTCCAAGATGAGCTACACGTTGGACTCGCTGGGCAACCCGTCTGCCTACCTGCGGTGGCCGAGGCCTGCTAGAGCTTCTGCCACATCAGTCGCTTGCGGTCCAGCGGCTTCCGCTCGCAGTGGTGGTCCCGCGGCTCGCCCAGCACTGTGTCCACCTTCTACAAGCGCAGCACGATCGCCCTGTGCCTCGCCTGCAGCTCGGCCATGCTCAGCTCCGCCGAGAGGAGCCTCAACTTCGGCCCGTCCTAGGCCCTGCTCAATGGCGGCGGTCCGGTCCGGTGGCGACTGCAAGCTGTCCCGCTTCAACGAGAAAGAGCAGCGGCAGGGGCTGAACGACCGCTTCCCCAGCTACACTGATAAGGTGCACTACCTGGAGCAGCAGAACAAGGAGATCGAGACAGAGTTTCATGCGCTGCGGCAGAAGCAGGCTTTGCACGCTCAGCTGGGAGATGAGTACAACCAGGAGATCTGTGAGCTGCGTGCCACCCTCGAGATGGTGAACCATGAGAAGGCGCAGGTGCAGCTGGACTTGGACCACCTGGAGAAGGAAGTCCACTGGCTCAAGGAGCGCTTGGAGAAGGCGTGGCTGCGCAACGACACTGAGGCGGCCATCTGCGTACTGCGCACTGACATTGAGGAGGCGTCGCTGGCCAAGGTGGAGCTGGACAAGAAGGTGCCGTCGCTGCAGGACGAGGTGGCCTTCCTGTGGAGCAATCGCGAGGAGGAGGTGGCCGACCTGTTGTCCCAGATCCAGACGT
>NW_007148665.1:0-589 GCF_000164805.1 Carlito syrichta | reverse complement strand
TGCAAGCTGTCCCGCTTCAACGAGAAAGAGCAGTGGCAGGGGCTGAACGACCGCTTCCCCGGCTACACTGATAAGGTGCACTACCTGGAGCAGCAGAACAAGGAGATCGAGACGGAGTTTCATGCGCTGTGGCAGAAGCAGGCTTTGCACGCTCAGCTGGGAGACGAGTACAACCAGGAGATCTGTGAGCTGCGTGCCACCCTCGAGATGGTGAACCATGAGAAGGCGCAGGTGCAGCTGGACTTGGACCACCTGGAGAAGGAAGTCCACTGGCTCAAGGAGCGCTTGAAGAAGGCGTGGCTGCGCGACGACACTGAGGCGGCCATCTGCGCACTGCGCACTGACATTGGGGAGGCGTCGCTGGCCAAGGTGGAGCTGGACAAGAAGGTGCTGTCGCTGCAGGACGAGGTGGTCTTCCTGTGGAGCGATCGCGAGGAGGAGGTGACCGACCTGTTGTCCCAGATCCAGACGTTGCACACCACGTTGGAGCGACAATGACTGCTGAAGACAGACATCTCGTTGGCACTGAAGGAGATCCGCTCCCAGCTAGAGTGCTACTCTGACCAGAATATGCACCAGGCCGAAGAGT
>NW_007148664.1:0-590 GCF_000164805.1 Carlito syrichta | reverse complement strand
TAGAACCCTGGGGATAGAGGGACATGGGTCCTTTTGGGCCCAGGGATCCAGAAGGGTCCCGGGGTGAGAGGGCTGGGACCCTTCTGGGCCCAGGGCTCCAGGAGGTCCACAGGGTGAGAGGGCCAGGGCTCTGGTGGACCTGGGGCTCCAGGAGGACCTGGGGTGAGAGGTCCCCGCGACAAAAAGCCTGGGGCCCTCCTGGAGCCACAGGGCTCCAGGTCGTCCCTGAGGTGAGAGTGCCGGAGCTCTCCAGGGCCTCGGGATTTCACGAGGGCCCTGAGGCAAGAGGGCTGGTACTCTCCTGGGCCACAGGGCTTCAGGAGGGCACCAGGGCAAGAGGGACAGTGTCCTTCTGGACCCGAAGCTCCAGATGGGCCCTGTGCTGTGAGGGCTGGGGCTCTGGGCCTGGGAATCCAGGAAGACCCCAGGGTGAGAGGATCAATCCTCTGGGTCCAGGGCTCAAGGAGGGACCCAGGATGAGAGGGCCAGAGCACTGTGCCCAAAGCTCCAGGAGGACCCCATGGTGAGAACGCTTGGTATCTCTGCCCAGGGCTACTGGAGGTGCCTGAGGTAAGAGAACTGGGGCCCTT
>NW_007148663.1:0-821 GCF_000164805.1 Carlito syrichta | reverse complement strand
CTGGCGCACAGTTGGAACCCTGGGTCTACAGTAGGACTTTTCTGAACGCCCCTCCTGCTCCGGCCACTGATAAGCTACACTAATGATGGTATCTAACATCTCTGAGCTGGGGTTTTCTCACAGATGGAATAGGGGTAGTGGCAGCATTGAGTTAGAGACAGCGGGACACTGGGATTTCTAGTTAGTGAGAGAGAGAGATGGATGAATAGATAAGAAGGTGCGATAAGAAGTCTGGGAGAGAAGACAGGGCTTTGCCAGGAATTTCAAACTTCTTGCAGTAGGCGTGTAAAATTCAGCTTGGGTTATGTGAACTGGTTAATTTTACACATGAGACAATTACATACTAATTAATTAAATTCAGAAGAATGATTATTTTTGCTTATCAGATGACTGATGGATCTGACAATAAATCCTCTGATACTGAAAATTTTAAGATGAGTAATAATAACTACAATGTATTTTCAGGTCACAAAATGCCTGACATTTTATTAAATTCTGTATATTAGTAGAACAATCAAATAAAAAATATCACGGTAAAGATAGAGCCATGGAACAAAATATTTCATAGGGAATATAATTTTTTTACAATATGTTAATTTAATACAATGATAGTAATATAATATTTTACATAATTAGTACAATTATATGTTAATAAGCTGAATGATAATATACTCCTTAATTCTACAAAGATATTCTTTCTCATCTACATTTACAAATAGATGAGAGCAGCTATGTTCCCTTGCCACAATCTGCCAGTTTCCATTATTATTATTATTATTATTATTATTTTTGAGTTGGAGTCTCACTCTGTCGCCCAAACT
>NW_007148662.1:0-819 GCF_000164805.1 Carlito syrichta | reverse complement strand
TAGTGCAACCTCTGTGGAAAGCAGTGTGGCGATCCTAAAAGCTCTAAAAATTGACATTCCATATGACCCTGCAATCCCCGTACTGGGAATATACCCTGAAGAACACAAATCACTCTATAAAAAAGATACCTGCACACGTATGTTTATCGCAGCATTGTTCACAATAGCAAGAACCTGGAAACAACCATGCTGCCCATCAAAAGAGGACTGGATTAAAAAAATGTGGTACATATACACGATGGAATACTACGCAGCCATAAAAAAGAACAAAATCATGAATTTCGCTGCAACCTGGATGGAACTAGAGTCTATAATACTGAGTGACCTCTCACAAAAACAAACATCCGAATATCACATGTTCTCACTCATATAATGGACCTTGAACATCCAATGCAATACTATGAGAAAATGACGGATGGTACTGCGAAACTATGGGGGGGAGGGGGATGGGATTAACAGTAGCAAATATCTGTCGGGGGATGGGAAAACACTTCTTATCTACAGGGTGCCTGAATGAAACGTCATTGTGCACCTAACCCTTAACTGTACCCCACAAAACCATAATAAAAAACACTGATTAATGAAAAAAAACAAAAACAAAAACAAAAAAAAAAAGAAAGGCTAGAGAATATTTTTTCAATTGCTTTGCTGATTTCATGGAAGTGGGTGACAAGACATTAACATGAAACATTAGCTGTACTATTGTGTTTAATGCAATATAGTCACACCTATTCTTACATTTATGAGAACCATATGCTACCATAATGTGGTATAACATGTGAAGCCTTCCCCCTCTGTCCTCAGAGTCACTGACCTCTG
>NW_007148661.1:0-763 GCF_000164805.1 Carlito syrichta | reverse complement strand
AAAAAAGATACTGCACACGTATGTTTATCGCAGCGTTGTTCACAATAGCAAGAACCTGGAAAAACCATGCTGCCCATCAAAAGAGGACTGGATTAAAAAAATGTGGTACATATACACGATGGAATACTACGCAGCCATAAAAAAGAACAAAATCATGAATTTCGCTGCAACCTGGATGGAACTAGAGTCTATAATACTGAGTGACCTCTCACAAAAACAAACATCCGAATATCACATGTTCTCACTCATATAATGGACCTTGAACATCCAATGCAATATTATGAGAAAATGACGGATGGTACTGCGAAACTATGGGGGGGAGGGGGATGGGATTAACAGTAGCAAATATCTGTCGGGGGATGGGAAAACACTTCTTATCTACAGGGTGCCTGAATGAAACGTCATTGTGCACCTAACCCTTAACTGTACCCCACAAAACCATAATAAAAAACACTGATTAATGAAAAAAAACAAAAAAAAAAAAAAAAAAAAAAAAGAAAGGCTAGAGAATATTTTTTCAATTGCTTTGCTGATTTCATGGAAGTGGGTGACAAGACATTAACATGAAACATTAGCTGTACTATTGTGTTTAATGCAATATAGTCACACCTATTCTTACATTTATGAGAACCATATGCTACCATAATGTGGTATAACATGTGAAGCCTTCCCCCTCTGTCCTCAGAGTCACTGACCTCTGTCAAAAGCCTTAATGCCATTCTTACATTGAATGATTTAGGTCACAAGTTTCCAAATAAGTTGT
>NW_007148660.1:0-694 GCF_000164805.1 Carlito syrichta | reverse complement strand
AAACACAGAAAAAAACAGATAAACATTCCCTTTGAAAAGTGTGAAAATACATGATTGGACACTTTTCATAAGAAGAGATAAGTGCATCCAGCAGACACATGAAAATTGTTCAGCCTCACTCATCATCAAAGAAAAGCAAATTAAACCTCTTTGAAATACCAGAAACCCCCTGTAAGACTGGCCATGATTTATAAAACAAACCATAACAGATGCAGGTAAGGATTTGGGAACAAATACATGCTTCTACACTGAATGTCCACTGAAAGGTAGAGCAACACTTTGGAAAACAGTGTGGTGGTTTGTAAAGGGACAAGATATCATGCGACTCAGTAATATCCCTGTCAAGAACTTACCTTGAGGAACACACATCATTTTATCAAAAGATACCTGAACCAGTATGTTTTCTGCAACTCTAATAACAAATGCAATAAAACATTGTACCAACCATGTTGCCCATCAAAGCTGGAATGGATAAAATAAATGTGGTATATACACAGTGCATTATTATGCAGTGAATTATTATGCAGTCAAGAAAAAGGGAGAATTAGAAGTATTTTGCAGAACGTTTGCTGGATATGAGGTCAGTCATTTTCAGTGATTTGTCACAAAAACAAAGAACAGAGTTCCATATGTTCTCACACATGAGCTTAACTGGATGACTTGTAGTGCTGTAAGAAAGTGATTGGCAGTAGTG
>NW_007148659.1:0-553 GCF_000164805.1 Carlito syrichta | reverse complement strand
AAATATTATTTGAGTGTGCTATAACTAAGCTCCAACAGGAGTCGGTGACCATAATAATAAAAGACTACATCGTGGGTAACCCCATCAGGTCCCCTCCAAGTTTGGGAGTTTTTTCAGTCCTCTCAATAAACACTGCTTTAAAAAAATAGACTACTTCGTTTAGAGGAATCTTGAAAGGTCACTTATCCCTGGAGAAATTTTTGGACAGGTGTGAACACATGGTTCTGTTCACTTCTTGGGAATGAAATCCACCATGTGTGCCACATTTGGCAGAGCACTGTACACAAGTGCTTGTAGCCTAAGGATTTGCTCAGGAGTCAAGGTCCCTCCCAGTTGGATGTCAAAGTTCTGAGTCTGATGCCATCAAAGACAATTTGACATGCTTGTTTCCCTGACTTTGCTTACCTCTTTTAATGTAAAAATCAGCCTTTTAAGCCGGGCTCGGTGGCTCAGCCTGTAATCCCGCGCCTTTGGGAGGCTGAGGTGAGTGGATTGCCTGAGCCCGTGGGTTCGAGACCCGCCTGGGCAGCGAGACCTCATCTCTACAATAAAT
>NW_007148658.1:0-763 GCF_000164805.1 Carlito syrichta | reverse complement strand
TTTTGTCCATTTAGAGTATGCTGGCTGTGGGTTTCTCGTAGAATGGCTTTACTATTTTGAGGGTATGTTCCCCCGTATGCCTAGATGTTCAAGGGGTTTTTATCAAGAAGGGGTGCTGGATTTTATCAAAAGCTTTTTTCTGCATCTAGTGATATGATCATGTGGTTTTTTGTTTTGACATCTGTTGATGTATTTAATTACATTTATGGTTTTACGAATATTGAACCAGCCTTGCATGCCAGGAATGAAGCCTACTTGGTCATGATGGATGATTTTTGAGATGTATTGCTGAATCCGGTTTGCTAGGATCTTGTTGAGAATTTTAGCATCTATGTTCATCAAAGATATTGGCCTGTAGTTCTCTTTCTTTGTTGGATCTTTACCTGGCTTGGGTATCAATGTGATGTTGGCTTCGTAAAATGATTTGGGGAGAGTTCCATCTTTTTCAATCGCCTGGAATACCTTCAGTAGGATTGGTATCAGCTCCTCCTTAAATGTCTTGTAGAATTCTGCTGGAAAGCCATCTGGACCAGGGCTTTTTTTTGTAGGAAGTTTTCTTATTACGTGGTCGATTTCCTTGATTGTTATTGGTTTATTTAGGGTCTCAATTTCTTCTTGTTCCAACCTAGGTAGGTTGTGTGATGTCAGAAAGTCTTCCATTTCCTTCTGGTTTTCAAGTTTGTTTCCATACAAGTGTACGTAGTAGTCTCTAATGATCTTTTGTATTTCTTCAGGGTCAGATGTGACTTCATCTTTTGTGTGT
>NW_007148657.1:0-733 GCF_000164805.1 Carlito syrichta | reverse complement strand
AGATGGCTTTTTACTATTTTTGAGGGTATGTTCCCCCGTATGCATAGATGGTTCAAAGGGTTTTTATCAAGAAGGAGGTGCTGGATTTTTATCAAAAGCTTTTTTCTGCATCTAGTGATATGATCATGTGTTTTTTTGTTTTGACATCTGTTGATGTATTTAATTACATTTATGGCTTTAAGAATATTGAACCAGCCTTGCATGCCAGGAATGAAGCCTACTTGGTCATGATGGATGATTTTTGAGATGTATTGCTGAATCCGGTTTGCTAGGATCTTGTTGAGAATTTTAGCATCTATGTTCATCAAAGATATTGGCCTGTAGTTCTCTTTCTTTGTTGGATCTTTACCTGGCTTGGGTATCAATGTGATGTTAGCTTCATAAAATGATTTGGGGAGAGTTCCATCTTTTTCAATCGCCTGGAATATCTTCAGTAGGATTGGTATCAGCTCCTCCTTAAATGTCTTGTAGAATTCTGCTGGAAAACCATCTGGACCAGAGCTTTTTTTTGTAGGAAGTTTTCTTATTACGTGGTCGATTTCCTTGATTGTTATTGGTTTATTTAGGGTCTCAATTTCTTCTTGTTCCAACCTAGGTAGGTTGTATGATGTCAGAAAGTCTTCCATTTCCTTCTGGTTTTCAAGTTTGTTTCCATACAAGTGTACGTAGTAGTCTCTAATGATCTTTTGTATATGTTCAGGGTCAGATGTGACTTCATCTTTGTGTTCTGATT
>NW_007148656.1:0-771 GCF_000164805.1 Carlito syrichta | reverse complement strand
GTTTCCATACAAGTGTACGTAGTAGTCTCTAATGATCTTTGTATTTCTCAGGGTCGGATGTGACTTCATCTTTTGTGTTTCTGATTATGCTTATTTGGTTTTTTTCTCGTTTTTTCTTGGTCAGTCTAGCTAGGGGACCATCAATCTTGTTTACCCTTTCGAAGAACCAGCTTTTTGTTTCATTGATTTTTTGTATTATCTTTTTGTCTTCTATGTCCTGGATTTGGGCTTTTATTTTGGTGATCTGGATTCTTCTGCTGAAATTAGGGTTTTTGTGGTCTTGCTTTTCCAGCTTCTTTAGGTGGTTTGTTAGGTTGTGAATTTCTATTCCTTCCATTTTCTTCATGTGTGTTTGTAGGGATATAAATTCCCCTCTTACTACAGCTTTCAGGGCATCCAGAGATTTTGGTAAGATGTTTCTTCATTTTCATTTGTTTCCAGGTATCTTTTGATCCCTGTTTTGATTTCATCATTGACCCAGGAGTTGTTTAGCATCATGCTGTTTAGTGTCCATGTCTTTGTGGGTTTTGGGGGGACTTTGTTGGTGTCAATGTTTATTTTTATTCCACTGTGGTCCGAGAAGGTGTTTGGTAGAATTTTGGTCCTTTTAAATTGGCTTATGCTTGATTTATGGCCGAGTATGTGGTCGATCTTAGAATATGTTCCATGTGGTGATGAGTAGAATGTGTATTCTGTGGTCTTTGGATAGAGTGTTCTGTAGGTATCAATTAAGTCCATTTAGTCCAAAGTCACATTGAGGTTCCGGATCTC
>NW_007148655.1:0-736 GCF_000164805.1 Carlito syrichta | reverse complement strand
TTATGATAGTGGTAGAGTCAATATCTTTCTTTTAGTTTTCCAAGAAGTTGCTTTATGAAAAGTTGGCGTACCTATGTTGGGTGCATATATGTTTTAGGATAGATATTTCTTGTTGATGGATTGAGCCTTTTATCATTATGTAGTGACCTTCTGTATCTTTTTTGATTTTTAATAGCTTGAAGGGTATTTTGTCTGAAATTAAGATCGCTACTCCTCCTTTCTTTTGTATTCTGTTCGCCTGAAAGTTTGTTTCCCATCCTCTTACTTTGAGTCTGTGGGTGTCCTTTCTAGTGAGGTGAGTCTCTTGAAGGCAATAGATTGTTGCCTGATGATATTTTATCCATTTTGCCATTCTATGTCTTTTCAGTGGTGCATTTAGTCCATTCACATTTAGGCTAATAATTGAAATGCAAGAGTTGATCCCTGTCATAAGGTTCTTACAGAGTTGATCCTGTTTATTTGTTGTCTTTCTTTGGGTTTTGGAGTTGGTTCATGTGTGTTTTTAATCTTTTGCCTGTACTCTTGTGAAGAATGCTGTTGTTCTTTTTTCTTTTTCTTCTGTGTTCAGTACTTTCTTAAGTGTTTCTTGTAGAGGTGGTCTGGTGGTAGCGTAGATTCTTAGGGATTGGATGTCTGGAAAATATTTCAATTCTCCCTCACTAATGAAGCTTAGTTTGGCTGGGTAGGTTATTCTTGGTTGAAATTGTTTCTCTTTTAGAACTTTGAAGATAGGGCG
>NW_007148654.1:0-1156 GCF_000164805.1 Carlito syrichta | reverse complement strand
GGCTGTAGCCCAGGGACACATCAGTCCTTCACAGTCAACCTCAAAATCGTGTGCTCCAGCGATCCTCCCACCTCAGCCTCCAGATTGGCCTGAACGACAGGTACCTCAATCTCAGACCCACTATTTGGATCTGCTAGATGGGATCTCCCTGTGTAGCCTGGGCTGGCCTTGGGCTCCAGCCATTCTCCAGCCTCAGCCTCCCAGAGCACTGAGATTCCAGGCGTGGGCCACCACACCAGGCCTTCTGGTTCATTTTCAATGAAGGAATGAGGCAGGGATTGGGGGTTCAGTCTCATCATCCAGCACTTTTGGTGGCTGAGGCCAGCGGCCAGCCTGAACCTGTGAGTCATGATCCGAAGGGCAACTGGGCAAGACCTGGTCTCTACTTTCCATCTCAAATGAACCTGGCATGGTGGCATGTGCTTGTAGATCTGGCTCTTCGGAAGGCTGGGTCAGGCTTGTCAGAGCCGAGTGGGTCGAGGCTGCAGTGGCCAGGAGTGAGCCCCCACCCTCAAGCCTGGGCAATGGAGTGAGTCTCCGACTCAAAAAAGAAGGAAAAAAGGAAAAAAAAGAAGAGCATCCATTTGTGTTTGGAGTTGGGTTTACTGTGAACAGACAGAGATCATTTGGGATGGAGGCCACAGGCTTGGGCCTAGAGTTACTGAAGATGATTGATCAGCAGTTGATCAGACTGTGGCTTTGGGAGGCTGAGGTGGGGGACCATTGGAGCCTGGGGTTTCAGATCAGCCTGGGCCACGTTGGGAAACCTCGTCACATCCCAGAATGCAAACACTGGAGTCACGCATGGCTGCACACGTGGTTCTGCTTACACAGGATGCACTGGCCTCCCTCCAAGGGTGTTCCTTTGCATCACCCCAGCCGACACAATGTGCGAGTCTAAGGTGGGCACCGTCGATCATGTCCTTCAACCTTGCACCCAGGGAGGCCGAGGCAGGAGGCTGCCTGAGCCCAGGGTTTGGAGATCAGCCCAGGGTTTGGAGATCAGTCCTTATACCTTAATTCAGTATAAGGTCTCCAAAATCAGGTCAGGTGTGATGGCCACATAGTCCTGGCTACTCAGTGGCCGAGGTGGGAGGACCACCTAAGCCCAGAGGTTGAGGCCCCAGGAGCGATGATCATGCCCCTATGCCCCAGC
>NW_007148653.1:0-895 GCF_000164805.1 Carlito syrichta | reverse complement strand
AAGTCAAGGTCCCTCCCATTATGATGGCCAATTCTGAGGCTGATGTCATAAATGACAATTTGACATGCTTGTTTCCGTGATTTTACTTACCTCTTTTAATTTAAAAATTGGCCTTTTAGTCAATCTACAGATTCAATGAAATAACCATTAAGTTAACATCATTCTTGTCACACCTGGAAATTACAATAAAGTATTCATATGAAACCATAAAGAATCATGAATAGCCAATAGAATCTTATGACAAGAAACAAAGCAGGAGCTATCGCAGTTCCAGATTTCAAACTTTACTATATGTTTACAGTAATCAACACAGCCTGGTATTGGTACAAAAATAGGTCCATAGGCTAATGGATCAGGACAGAGAATGAAATCCTCAAATTCTCAACTAACTCATCTTTGAAAATCCTCCAAGACCCACTGGGTAATGGAGAATATATTCAGTAAATTGTGCCAGGAAAAGGCTGACAACATGCACAAGATTGGCACAGGACCCCGATCTATCACCATACACATTAATTCTAAATGGATCAAAGACCTAAACGTAAAACACCAAATTATAATAATCTTAGGAAACGCAGCAGAAACTGTTAGGGAAACTAGAACCAGAAACTAATTCCTCTTCAGAGCCCTAAATACCCATGTCTTAAGAAGTAAGTTCGACAAGTGGGATCTCATCAAATTAACATACTTCTTCAAAACAAAACAAACCATCAGAAGAACAGGTATATAGCCAACAGAATGGGAAAAACAATTCTCCACCTATTTACCTGTAAAAAGACTTAACATCTAGGATCTACAAGAAACTCAAACACTCAGAAAAATCAGACAAACATTCCCTTTGAAAGTGTGCAAAATATGTTATTGGACACTTTTCATAAGAAGAGATACGGGCAGG
>NW_007148652.1:0-763 GCF_000164805.1 Carlito syrichta | reverse complement strand
TCCTGTGAGCTCAAAACATAAAAACTCTGAGACCCGGATGAGCACAAGCTAACTTTAGAAGCTCATTGCTCCCAATTCTCCATAAACTGCAGTTTTGGCTTTCACACAACTTATAATTCAAAGTCGTGTCACATCTAAGAGTCTTAGTATTGGTCACAGGCTTTTAGGTCATGATCTTAGGAATTATTGAAGGTATAAATTGTAGAATATAGTTTTAGAAGACAGCCCTATTGTTCAAAGACTGCGGCTGGATTACTTGCAGGTAGCCCACTGTGAACTTTGGACTGGGCCACATTCCAAACATTCTGGGATGGGTCACATTCATTTGTATAGTAAATACTTAAGCTTCTATAGAATTATTTAACTTGCTATAAATCAATCAGCTTAGGATGAAGCAGGTTTATAGAATATGTCAATCACAGATTAGGTTATCCTTTGTTATGGAATTTTAAGATTACCGTATGAAAAGGTTTTAAAGGCAATCATTGATTAAGTTATCATGGATTAAGGTTTCTGGTGGGTGGGGAACGCCCCTTCCACATCTGGCTTTGTGTATAAAAGACCCATTGAAATTCCCAATAACACACATCCCTTCTGCACTAGACTGGAGTCCAGTCTCTTTCTGTCTCTTCTTCCCCCCAATCGCCAATGCCGTCTCCACCTTTGGGGTAACCTGATCCTGGCTGGAGCAGGTCTCTGGCAGGGGAGGAGTGAGAATGGCAGTGGAGGGATAATTTTAAGGATGGGGCATACCTCATCAACC
>NW_007148651.1:0-897 GCF_000164805.1 Carlito syrichta | reverse complement strand
CACTGATTAGATAAGAGAAATTTCTTGAATGATCTCGTGGAAAGTTTGTCCAATGTGGTCTCTGTTTCTCTTCTGCCTCAGGGAGTCCGATTATTCTTAGGTTAGGCCTCTTGAGGTAGTCACTCATCTCTTGAAGGTTTTGTTCTGTCTTTTTTTAGCTTATTTTCTGTGTTTTTAAGAGTTTGGGTTATTTCTATATTTGGTCCTCAAGCTCTGAGATTCTTTCCTCTGCTTGGGTAATTCTGATTTCCATGCTTATCAATTTGTTATTTATTTCATTCACAGTATTCTTTATTACTGTTATCTCAGATATCAGCTCCTTCCTAGTTTCTTCTTGTGTCTCCTCAATTCTTTTTAGTCTCTCCATTATTGTTTTGATATCTACATTTGCATTTTGAGACCCTTCATTCTGGGACTTTTCATTGTTTGTATTCCAAAGTCAATTTTCTCAGTGTCTGCTCTCCCAGGCGTCTGGGAGAGACCCATACTCTTCTTTTGGTTTTTCTTCATTTCTGTAGATTTTTCTCCCTTTACCCCTTTCCCTCCCCCTCTTCAATTCTGTTTTTGAGGGAAGGTGGGGTTGCTTTTATTTCTCTTCTGCAATGACCTGTTCTTCCTTATGAGGGTCTTCTGGTTTTGTTCACTTTTCCCTCTGCTTTACAGTCTGTCTATTCAGCAGCTTGCAGTCTTGGTCCGTTCAGAGAATCTCACCAGTTCACCTATGCCGTTGCCATCTTGCCCAGTCTCTGTATCTCTTTTTATGAGAAGCGTCCAATCAATTATTTTGCACACTTTTCAAAGGGAATGATTGTCTGATTTTTATGAGTGTTTGAGTTTCTTCTAGATCCTAGATGTTAAGTCTTTTTACAGATATATATTTGGAGAATCGTTTTTCCC
>NW_007148650.1:0-798 GCF_000164805.1 Carlito syrichta | reverse complement strand
GGGTTGCCCTAATTATCTTATTATTATAAAATATATTTTGTACCTCAGTAACACTCAATGTCTTATATATTATTTTGTCTGATATTAGTATAGCCATCTCAGTTCTCTATTACTGTTTGCATGGAATATCATTTCTCATAATTTTGCCTTCAGTCTATGTTTTTGGGTTTGTTTTTACCATTTTTTTTTCTTTTTTTTTCTTTTTTCATTAATCAGTAATTTTTTATTATGGTTTTGTGGGGTACAGTTAAGGGTTAGGTGTACAATGACGTTTCATTCAGGCACCCTGTAGATAAGAAGTGTTTTCCCATCCCCCGACAGATATTTGCTACTGTTAATCCCATCCCCCTCCCCCCCATAGTTTCCCAGTACCATCCGTCATTTTCTCATAGTATTGCATTGGATGTTCAAGGTCCATTATATGAGGGAGAACATGTGATATTCGGATTTTTGTTTTTGTGAGAGGTCACTCAGTATTATAGACTCTAGTTCCATCCAGGTGGCAGCGAAATTCATGATTTTGTTCTTTTTTATGGCTGCGTAGTATTCCATCGTGTTATATGTACAACATTTTTTTAATCCAGTCCTCTTTTGATGGGCAGCATGGTTGTTTCCAGGTTCTTGCTATTGTGAACAATGCTGCGATAAACATACGTGTGCAGGTATCTTTTTTATAGAGTGATTTGTGTTCTTCAGGGTATATTCCCAGTAGGGGGATTGCAGGGTCATATGGAAGGTCAATTTTTAGAGCTTTTAGGAATCGCCACACTGCTTTCCACAGAGGTTGCACTAGTTTAC
>NW_007148649.1:1998-7328 GCF_000164805.1 Carlito syrichta | reverse complement strand
CTGGCCGGGAGGCATCATTTGTCTTAATTCTGTTTCTGAACTGTTTTGCATGGTCACTGTTGCTAAGCTGATTTCAGTTCGCCCTGGTGACCTCTCTGATTGGTGACCTGGGTGGGGCCAGGGAAGAGAAGGGGGGATGTTTTGTGGGTGGTAAGAAGTCTGGCCATGAGAGAGATGGGCCCACAGCACCGGTCTCCACAGTCCTGCCCTGGAGGAGCAGGGGAGGCTGAGAAGGGAGAACGGAAGTGGAGGTCGGGCCTTCTCTTGGTCCTGTCTGTACCACCAGCTCCGGCAGGTCTGGCCTCAGTTTTCTCATCCGGAGAATGAGCAGATCCTGTAAAGTCATGTCTTCAGCACATACTTCAGCAGTGGTGTAGATGGCCTGACGGGAGAAAGGACACACATGCATGAAGGAAGCATGTGCCGGCCCACTCGGTCACTGTTCCCCACTGGTGGTGTCCCATGGGCCGCAGGAGGTGGCTTTAGACAGAGACTGAGGACCAGAGGCCTCTCCTGCCCCACACAGGTCTGACAGTGTTGACCATTTGCTCTGTTTGTCCCCCCCTCACTTCATGAAGTGAATTCTGACCCTTTGTGAGCTGTGTAGAAGAAGGGGTTCGTTCTCTTTCTTCATAGAGGTAAAATTAACAGAATTTGAAATTAACCATCTTAAAGTGCACAATGGGGCTGAGTGCGGTGGCTCAGGCCTGCCATCCCAGCACTTTGGGAAGCTAAAGCAGTGGGATCACCTGAGCTCAGGGCTTCGCGACCAACCCAGGCAACTTCACGAGACCTCGTCTCTACAATAAATCAAAAACTAAGCTGAGTGGTAGCGTGTGCCTGCAGTTCTGGCTGAGGCGGAAGGATCGCCGGAGCCCAGCAGATTGAGGTTGCAGTGTCCGTGAGCATGCCTCTGTGCTCCAGCCTGGGTGACAGAGGGAGACTCTGACTCAAAAAAAAAGTACATGACTGGGCATAGTAGCTCAGTCTGTCATCCCAGCACTTTGTGTGGCTGAGGTGAGAGGACTGCCTGAAACCAGGGGTTTGAAACCAGCCTGGGCAGCTTGGCGGGACCTCGTCTCTACAATTAAAAAAAAGTTAGCCAGGCATGGTGGTGAGCACTTGTAGTTCTAGCTACTCGGAAGGCTGACGCAGGAGAATGCCTGAATTCAGGAATCTGTAGTAGCTGTGATCATGCCACTGTACTCCAGCTGGGTAACAGAGACTCCTACTCAAAATAAATGAATACATAAATAAAGTACACATTTCAGGGGTATTCAGTACATTTCCACTGTCCCACCCTGGGCAAATCCTGAGAGTTCTGGCCTTCATCACGCCATCGGAAAACCCTCCTCTCCCCCAGCCCCTGTTGACCAGGACCCTGTCTGCTTGTGGATTTGCCTCTTCTAGGCATGTCACATAAATGGCTGCAGTCCACAACCTGTGTGCCTGGTTCCTACCCTTCTGCCTGTTTTTCAGGGAGGGAAACCCACACGGTGTCTCCCTGCCCTCACCCAGGATGCTTCTGACACCAGACATCAGCCAACTGTCCTGCAAGTTTCTTGCTGATCTTGCCTCCCTGGAAGACACGTCACATCCCATGCTGACGAGCTCAGCCCACAAGGTGGCCTGCTCCAGATGGTAGTCATGGGACCCGGTCTCCTGTCCCTGTGACCTATCGGCTGTAAATCAGGGGCTCCCCGGCCTCCTCCTTGGTCCCAGAATTCTTCAAGGCTGGCTCCCAGAACTCAGGGAAACACCACACACAACTGCTCATTGGTTATAAAGGACTTGGGTAGAATGTGGGTAATGTGGTGCCAGGGTGAGGTCCCTGTGGATGGGCATGCCACCCTCCTGGCATGTGGGTGTGGTAGTCACCTGGGGAGCTCATCACACCTCCTTGTGCAAGAGCTTGCTTATTTGTTTTGCTTTTGTGAGACAAGGTCTTACTGTTCAGGTTGGAGGGCAGGAGCACGCTCACTGCCACCACAGCCTCGACCTGCTGGGCTTATGTGATCCTTCCACATCAGCCTTCCAAGTAACTGGAACTACAGGTGCATGCCACCATACCCAGTTAACTTTTTTTTTTCTGTAGAGATGAGGTCTTGCCAAGTTTCCCTGGCTCTACTTGAATCCCTGGGCTCAGGAAATACTCTCACCTCCATCACCCAAAGTGCTGGGATGACAGGCATGAGTTACTGCACCTGGCTTTTACCTAACTAATTTAAAAAGGATTTGTGGAGATGGGGTCTTGCCACGTTGCCCAATTTGGTCTTGAACTCTTGGGCTTAAGGAGTCCTCCTGCCTCAGCCTCCTGAAAAGCTGGGACTACAGGTATGTATTATTGCCCCCAGCTGATTTCTAAAAATTTCTTGTGGAGACAGGGTCTTGCTATGTTATCCAGGCTGGTCTTGAACTCTTGGGTTCAAGTGATCCTGGTCTCAGTCTTCCGAATAGCTGAAACTACAGGTGCATGTTATCACACCTGGCTAATTTTTTAATTTATTGTAGAAAGGGGGATCTTGCTGTGTTGTCCAGGCTGGTCTTGAGTTCCTGGCCTCAAGTCATCCTCCCACCTTGGCCTCCCAAAGTGCTGGGATGGCAGGTGTGAGCCACTGCTTCCCTCAATAGTTTGTATAGTGCTTAATCTCTGGCACTTTCCTGGATGTCAATGAGTGGGCTGGCAGTTCCTACCCTCTAATCACTTGGTCATTCTGGCGACCAGCCCCACCCACCCCAAGGCTCTCCAAAGGCCTCACCCCAGCACACCCTGTGAGCACAAGCTTAGGGAGGGGAAATCAGTAGGGGCTCACTCCTATATTAGGAAACTCCAAGAGTGTTAGGATCTCTGTGCCAGAAACAAAGGACAAGTCCTATATTTGTCTTATTCTACAAAGGAAGTCCACATTGCAGCCCGAGGGTCCACGTTGCAGTGCAAGTCCACATGGCAGCGTGTCGGTTTATGGCAGAAGCATTTTCTATCGTGGGTCAGACCATGTTGTATCCACCTGTTCAACTGTGGCAGGACCTCTGTCTCCCGCTGTGAGCTGTTGTGAGCAGCGCTGCCGTGAAGGCTAGTGCCCATGTTCCTGAACGTTCATTATTTCTTCTTCTGAGAGACTTGGTCTCCTATCCTTGAGGACTGGGTGTAGGGGTGCAGCCTTGCTCTATTGGACAAGGGAAGGGTAGGGTGTCTCCTCCCTCCATCTGTGTGGTGTCCGTGGGACGGTGGCATCCACCCTCATCAACTTTCCCCTCTCATCAGGACCCAGGATGAGCATGTGGTTCATTCCTCCTTGACAGAAGAGGACGCAGAATTTTCCAGAATGCAGGCCAAGCTGGAAACACCCAGACTGGCTCCAGAAACCTCGCTCTTGCATTCTAGTGCCTTCCAGAAATGGGCCTCTGAGGGCAAGGTGGGCTGGCTGGGTCTGTCCAGGTAATATAGATGGACCTCCCGACTTGGAGACAGGATGCTGGGGACCACTCTGGGCATAAGGTGCATCATTGGGTTACACAACCATTTTGGATGCCACACAATAATGATTTCAATCTCTGCTGGAGTGATGAGCATTTCTAAAAACAGATACATATCTGAAGTCTCACGTTTCAAACAGTTCAGTCATTGAATGACCCTCCACTGGGGTAAGGAGCATCACTCTTGAATGGATGCTGTTGGGATTTCCTAGAGCTCAGTCATTGCCTTCTTAATTGATTGAGATGGAATTCTGTACTCTTGGGGCTTTGAAGCCCACAATGAGGTATCCTGCAGTATCTGTGGGACTGGGCGACTTACAGTTGATTTGGGAACATTTTCATCCCCCACAACAAACCCCATAACCATCCATGTTGTTCCCCATTTTCCTTGTCCCCCCAGCCCCTGCCTTCTGCCTCTATGGATTGGCTTGTTCTGGGGATTTCATGTACTTAGAGGCACATGGGGGGAGGCCATCTGGGTCTGGCTTCTTTGACGTAGCATTGTGTTTTCTTGGTTTTTTGTTGAGTCAGAGTCTCCCTCTGTTGTCCAGGCTGGAGGGCAAGGGCATGCTCATGGCCACCACAGCCTCAACCTGGTGGGGCTCTGGCAATCCTTCCACCTCAGCCTTCCAAGTAGTGGGAACCACAGATGTGTGCCACCATGCCTGGTTGATTTTTTTTGATTTATTGTAGAGACTGGGTCTCGCCAAGTTGCCCAGGCCTCGAACCCGCAGGCTCAGCCCATCCACTCACCTCAGCTACCCAAGGCACAGGATTACAGGCTGAGCCACCGAGCCCAGCTTCCTTTTTTTTTTTTGAGCAAGCAAAAAATGGTATTGTGTCCACATGTTCATTGCTAATATATAGGAATATGGTTGATTTCAATATGCTGATCTGGTGTCTTGTACCTTACACAAATCACTTATTATTTCTAGGAGGTTTTTTTTTTTAGACTCCTTATGATTTCCTATAAACATGCTGTGTGCAATTAGGGCCACTTTTACTTCTTCTTTTCCTGTCTGTATGCTTTTAATTTCTTTCTTCCCCCCCCCCCCGTTGATCTTGCTAGAGCGTCAAGCTCCATGTTGAGTGAGAACTGTGAGTGCAGACGTTTTGCTTGTTCCTGATCATAGGGAGAAAGCATTTAGTCTTTCATTATTTGTCAAATGTCAGCTGATGGTTTTTTTATACTTGGCCCTCGTCACCATGAGGAAATTACCATTTTCTTATTTTTGGGAGCATGTTGGTCATAGATAGATGATGATTTTGTTAAATGCTTTTTGTTCTGCATAGATTCACACAATTGTGTGATTTTTCTTCTGTGGTTTGTGGATGTAGGTTACATTGATTGATTTTTTTTAAAAATTGAATCAGCCTGTATCTCTGGAGTCAACCCCACTTGGTCATGGTGTATAATTCTTTCCAGATTTTGCTGAATTTTTTTTTTCCAATGGGAGTCTCACTCTGTCACCCAGAATGGAGTGCAGTGGCCGCTCCCGGCCACCGCAGCCTCGACCTGCTGGGCTCTGGCGATCCTTCCGCCTCAGCCTTCCGAGAAGCCGGAATTACAGGCACACGCTGACGTGCCCGGCTAATTTTTTGATTTTATTGTAGAGATGAGGTCTTGCTGCCCAGGCGGGTCTTGAACCCACAGGCTCAGGCAATCCACTCACCTCAGCCTCCCAAAGGCGCGGGATTATAGGCGAGCCACCGAGCCCGGCGATTTTGCTGAATTATATTTGGTATGATTTTGTTAAAGATGTCGGTGATCATATTCATGAAGGATATTGACCCATAGTCTTCTTTTTTGTACTCGCTTTGTCTAGTTTTGGTATCAGTATAATACCTACTCC
>NW_007148649.1:0-846 GCF_000164805.1 Carlito syrichta | reverse complement strand
GATTGCTATGTCAATCAGCCTGGCATGGTAGCACATGCCTGTAATTCCAGCTACTTGGAAGGCTGAGGTGGAAGGATCGCCGGACCCCAGCAGTTCGAGGCTGCGGTGACCAGGAGTGGCCACTGCACTCCAGTCTAGGTGACAGAGTGAGACTCCAACTCAAAAAAAAAGAGAGATTGCTATGTCTTCTTGGCAGATTACGTTTATCATAATATAATTTTTCTTTCTGGTGGTTTTCTTTGCCTTGAAAATTACTTAATCTAATAATATAGATATTTCTGCTTCTCTTTGATTTATGCTTTAATAAGTGTCTCATTCTGTTTTTCTTTCATCCCGTCTGTCATATTTGAAGTGAATATTTGTAGATCTTATATAATTGTGTCTTTTAAATATACTATGTCTCTGTCTTTTTATTTTATTTTATTTTATTTTTGAGGTGGAGTCTCACTCCATTGCCCAGTCTGGAGTGCAGTGGCATACTCATGGACACCCCAGTGTCAACCTACTGGGCTCAGGTGATCCTTCTGTCTCAGCATTCCAAGTAGCCAGAACTACAGATGCAGGCTACAATACCCAGTTAATTTTTTTAAAAAATGTATTGTAGAGACAAGGTCTCGCCAAGTTGCCTAGGCTGACTTGAACCCTGGGGTTCAGGCAATCCTCTTGCTTTGGCCTCCCAAAGTGCTGGGATTACAGACTGAGCCATTTAGCCCAGGCTCTGTCTTTTTAACTTTATATTTTGACCATTTACATTTAGTACAGTTATTGATATGTAAGGGCTTACATTCTTTTGGATTTTCATTTCTGTTTTTTTCTGCCTTATGGGTTATTTGAGCATTTTTTTAA
>NW_007148648.1:0-4575 GCF_000164805.1 Carlito syrichta | reverse complement strand
TTGGAGAGGTGCCGAGGGTTTTCCAATTGCCAAATATTAGTACGTATTTTAAAACGTAACCAGGAATCATGGATTCACGTCCCTAGGAAAAATCTGGGCATCTGCATTTTGGAATACAGAGTTTCGAAATCCACATAGACAGGGAAAATCAGGGCATGTTGCTGAGAACGGAAAGGGAATCCGATTCTTGGAGTTCTCAATCGCCTAAATATACAAGGTCTCTTGATAAGGATTAATCAGCAATCTGGGCTGCTATGTCGCCATATTTTTAGGGTGTCTTTTGTAACGGGAACCAGAAATCTTGGGTTCCAATTCCACAAAACCTTTTCGGGAGTCTTTCTCTTGATATGCAATCAACTGGAATTCTAGGTCACCAGGAAATGTCTTGGGGTCTTGCTGAGAATGAAGCAGGAATTTCAGTAATGGGAGTCCTTATATACAGAACACTACACGACTTATTGCTGTGGCAAAATAAGGAATCTTGGTTAAAAGATTCCTCCATTATAAACCTACAGAGTGTCCTTCTAAGAGATAACCACCAAGCAGGTTTTGGGAGTAGGAATCTGGATAATGGAAGTCCTCATATCCAGGAAACTGCCCTGTCTATTGCTACAGAATAAGAAGGAATCTGGTTTAAATGTGTCCTCAATCCCCAAAAATATTTCAGGGTGTCTTGCTAAGGGCTAAACACGAATTTGGGTATTGGAAGCATAATCTAGGGAAATGAAATCCTTATATACAGGCACAGCACGGACTTTTCCTAAGAAAGAATAAGGAATCTGGGTGACATGTTTTCTCTATCCCCAAAAAACTCCACGGTGTCTTCCTAAGGTCTAAACAAGCATCAGGCTTTCGACGAATGTATGTGGGAAAGAAAGTACTCATATACGAGCTACTACACGGCTGTTGCTAAAAATAAGGAATCTGGCTTATACGAGTCCTCAATCCTGATATGTACAGCGCATCTTGCTGATGGCTATAGGAGAATCAGGTATTCGAGGCATGAATGTGGGTAATAGGAGTCCTCATATGCAGGAAACTACATGGCTTCTTGCTAAGAAAAAAGAAGAAATCTGTTTTACACGGTTACTCTATCAAAAATATTCATGGTGTCTTACTAAGGGCTAAACAAGAATCAGGGTTTTGACACAGGAATCTTGGGAAAGAGAGTCCTCACATACAGGACACTACACGGCCTCTAACTAAGGAAGAATAAAAAATCTTTGTAATACGAGTCCTCAATCAAAATAATTCCCACGGTGTCTGCTCTGGCACAAAAAAGAAACAGGGCTTCGAGCTCTACAAATGTTGTGGAACAATTTAGCAAGAGGATATTACAAATTGGTCGTTTCAGGACTCCAGCAACCTTCCAATACTTTTTAAAGTTGTAAACGGTTATAGGGCACTCCATGTCTGTTAGGTTCCTCAGAACAACTAAGGTCATATTCAGGGAAAAAAAGAATCTTTTTATCATATTTGTATGTAACTCTATTCTTAAGGTGAACCTTGTAATTCTTCCCATTCCATGTCTCTTTTTATTTTGAGAGGGGACAAGAGTTTTGCAGTTGCCTAATGTTTGGTAAGTTTTTTTAAACTTACCATGGAATCAATGATTCCACGTCCTTAGGAAACTTCTGGGCATCTCTCTTTTTGTATACAGAGTTTGGAATCCACATCAACAGGGAAAATCAGGGCATCTTGCTGAGAATGAAAGAATATCCGGTTCTAGGAGTTCTCATTATCCGGAATCTCCAGGGCCTCTTGATAAGCTTTAATCAACAATCTGGGATTCTGGGTACCTACATTTTTCAGAGCTACTTGCACCATGGATATGCTAAATCTGTCAGTACAGATCCACAGGAACTCTCTGCTCCTCTTGTTTGTTGTAATCAAAGATCTTCCCCTACAAATCCTTTTGTATCCTAGGAATATCTTCGACCATAATCATGTTCCCCACGATCAAAAGTCATATTGGCTCAAAATCCCTCGATTCAGGTGACCTCAAGCTACAGAAAATTCTTTTGGTTGGGCCGGTTGACATTGGGATGTTGGGTTTTGAAGATTCCATATTTTGGGGAGGTCTGGTGAAGGGGAACCAGGAATCTTGGATTCCAGTTCGCAAAGAACTTTATGGGCGTCTTTCTCTTGATATCCAAACTACTGGAATTCTTGATCACCAGGATCTGTCTCGGCATCCTGCTGAGTGAAGCGGGATGCGGGGTAATGGGAATCGTCATATACAGGAAACTACACGTCATATTTCTAAGGAAGTATAAGGAATGTTGGTTATATGAGTTCTCAAACCCAAAACCTACAGGCCGTCTTCCTCAGAGGTAACCACGAATCAGGATTTTGAAGTGGTTATCTGGGTAATGGGAGTCCTCACATACAGGAAACTTCACTGCCTATTGCTAAATAAGAATAAGGAATCTGTGTTACTCGTTTCCTCAATCCCAAAAGAGCTTCAGGTAATCTTGCTATGGGCTGAACACGAATCAGGGTGTTTCAAGCATGATTCTGAGGAAATGCAATTCTTATAAACAGGCAACTGCATGACATTTTGTGAAGAAAGAATAAGGAATCTGGTTTACACGAGTCCTCAATCCCAAAAATCTACAGGGCATCTTAGAAAGGGCTAAAAAAAATCAGAGTTTCGAAATAGGATCCATGTAATGTGAATCCTATTATACAGGAAAATACACGGCCTCTTGTCAAGGAAGAAAAAGAATTGGGGTTATAGCAGTCCTCAGTCCTAAAAATCCACAGACCATCTGCTGTGTGATAAACAAGAATCAGGGTTTAAAAGCTACACCGTAGGTAATAGCATTCCTCATATACAGAATCTACACGATCTCTTGCTGAGGAGAAATAAGAAACCTGTTTTACACGGTCCCTCCATCACAATATCTACATGACATCTTGCTAAGGGCTAAACAAGAATCAGGGTTTCCAAAAAGGGTTCTAGGGAAAGGGAGTCCTCATATACAGGACATTACACTGCCCCTTGATATGGAAGAATAAGGAATCTGTGATACACTAGTGCCCAATCTGAAAAATTCTCAGGGTGTTTTGCTACGGAATAAACAAGAATCAGGGCTTAGAGCTCGTCTCATGTTTCAAAGATATTTGGCATGTGGGTATTATGTATCAGTCTTTTCAGGACTCCAGCAACATTCTAGACCTCTTGAGAGTTGTAAACGTGTATCTGGTAGTACAAGTCCCTTAGGGTCCACAGGACAACTAAGGCCAAATTCCTGGAACAAATTTATCTTCGTGAGGTATTTGGATATAACTCATGTCTTAAGATGAACTTGGCAATTCTTAAATTTCCGTTGTTCTTTTGTTTGGAGAGGGGCCGAGGGTTTTGCAATTGCCAAAAATTTAGTACGAATTATTAAAATGTAACGAGGGATCATGGATTCCACGTCCCTAGGAAACATCTGTGCTTCTGCATTTTTGTATACAGAATTTTGGAATCCACATAGACAGCGGAAAATCAGTGCTTCCTGCTGAGAATGGAAAGGGAATCCGGTTCTTGGTGTTCTCAATCGCCTAAATCTACAAGGTCTCTTGATAAGGTTTAATCAACATTCTGGTATTCTATGTCACCATATTTTTGGGGTGTCTTTTGAATACGGAACCAGGAATCTTGGGTTCCAATTCCACAAGACCTTTTCGGGAGTCTCTCTCTTGATATGCAATCAACTGGAATTCTAGGACACCAGGAAATGTCTTGGCATCTACCTGAGTATGAAGCAGGAATTTCAGTAATGGGAGTCCTCATATACAGAACAGTACACGACCTATTGCTGTGGAAAAATAAGGAATCTTGTTACAAACGAGTCCTCCATTACAAACTTACAGAGTGTCTTGCTAAGAGATAACCACCAAGCAGGTTTTGGGAATAGGAATCTCGATAATGGGAGTTCTCATATCCAGGAAACTGCACTGTCTATTGCTACAGAAGAAGAAGGAATCTGGTTTAAACGTGTCCTCAATCCCCCAAAAAAACTTCAGGGTGTCTTGCTAAGGGCTAAACACGAAATTGGGGTTTTGAAGCATATTCTAGGGAAATGAAATCCTCATATACAGGCACCAGCACGGACTTTACCTAAGAAAGAATAAGGAATCTGGGTGACATGTTTCTCTATTCCCAAAAAATTCCATGGCGTCTTCCTAAGGTCTACACAACCATCAGGGTTTTGACCCATATATGTGGGAAAGTACTCATATATTAGCTACTGCATGGCATTTGCTAAAAATAAGGAATCTGGGTTATATGAGTCCTCAGTTCTGAATATCTACAGGGCATCTTGCTGACAGCTAAAGAAGAATTAGAGATTCGAGACATGAATGTGGGTAATAGCAGTCCTCATATACAGCAAACTACGTGGCCTCTTGCTAAGAAAAAAGAAGATATCTGTTTTACACGGTTCCTCAATCAAAAACTCTACATGGCATCTTACTAAGGGCTAAAAAGAATCAGGGTTTCGAAACAGGAATCTAGGGAAAGAGAGTCCTCACATACAGGCCACTTTACGTCCTCTAAGTAAGGAAGAATAAAGAACTTTGTTG
>NW_007148647.1:0-758 GCF_000164805.1 Carlito syrichta | reverse complement strand
CGGTCTCTTGATAAGGATTAATCAGCAATCTGGGCTGCTATGTCGCCATATTTTTAGGGTGTCTTTTGTAACGGGAACCAGAAATCTTGGGTTCCAATTCCACAAAACCTTTTCGGGAGTCTTTCTCTTGATATGCAATCAACTGGAATTCTAGGTCACCAGGAAATGTCTTGGGGTCTTGCTGAGAATGAAGCAGGAATTTCAGTAATGGGAGTCCTTATATACAGAACACTACACGACTTATTGCTGTGGCAAAATAAGGAATCTTGGTTAAAAGATTCCTCCATTATAAACCTACAGAGTGTCCTTCTAAGAGATAACCACCAAGCAGGTTTTGGGAGTAGGAATCTGGATAATGGAAGTCCTCATATCCAGGAAACTGCCCTGTCTATTGCTACAGAATAAGAAGGAATCTGGTTTAAATGTGTCCTCAATCCCCAAAAATATTTCAGGGTGTCTTGCTAAGGGCTAAACACGAATTTGGGTATTGGAAGCATAATCTAGGGAAATGAAATCCTTATATACAGGCACAGCATGGACTTTTCCTAAGAAAGAATAAGGAATCTGGGTGACATGTTTTCTCTATCCCCAAAAAACTCCACAGTGTCTTCATAAGGTCTAAACAAGCATCAGGCTTTCGACGGATGTATGTGGGAAAAAAAGTACTCATATACTAGCTACTACACGGCTGTTGCTAAAAATAAGGAATCTGGCTTATACGAGTCCTCACCCTGAATATGTACAGCGCATCTTGCTGA
>NW_007148646.1:0-556 GCF_000164805.1 Carlito syrichta | reverse complement strand
AAATTGGGGTTTGAAGCATATTCTAGTGAAATGAAATCCTCATATACAGGCACCAGCACGGACTTTACCTAAGAAAGAATAAGGAATCTGGGTGACATGTTTCTCTATTCCCAAAAAATTCCATGGCGTCTTCCTAAGGTCTACACAACCATCAGGGTTTTGACCCATGTATGTGGGAAAGAAAGTACTCATATATTAGCTACTGCATGGCATTTGCTAAAAATAAGGAATTTGGGTTATATGAGTCCTCAGTCCTGAATATCTACAGGGCATCTTGCTGACAGCTAAAGAAGAATTAGAGATTGGAGACATGAATGTGGGTAATAGCAGTCCTCATATACAGCAAACTACGTGGCCTCTTGCTAAGAAAAAAGAAGATATCTGTTTTACACGGTTCCCCAATCAAAAACTCTACATGGCATCTTACTAAGGGCTAAAAAGAATCAGGGTTTCGAAACAGGAATCTAGGGAAAGAGAGTCCTCACATACAGGCCACTATACATCTTCTAACTAAAGAAGAATAAAGAACTTTGTTGTACGAGTCCTCAATCCAAAA
>NW_007148645.1:0-729 GCF_000164805.1 Carlito syrichta | reverse complement strand
CAACCTTCTGGTCCTTTTTAAAGTTGTAAACGGTTATCAGGCACTTCATGTCTGTTAGGTTCCTCAGAACAACTAAGGCCATATTCCAGGATAAAAAGAATCTTCTTGCCATAATTGTATGTAACTCTGGACTTAAGGTGAACCCTGTAAATCTTCCCATTCCATGTCTCTTTTTATTTTGAGAGAGGACAAGGGTTTTGCATTTGCCAAATGTTTGGTAAGTATTTATAAAGTTAACGTGGAATCAATGATTCCACGACCCTAGGAAATTTCTGGGTATCTGTCTTTTTGTATACAGAGTTTGAAATACACATCGACAGGGAAAATTAGGTCATCTTGCTGAGAACGAAAACAATATCCGGTTCTAGGAGTTCTCTTTATCCAGAATCTCCAGGGCCTGTTGATATGATTTAATCAGCAATCTGGGCTTCTGGGATCCTACATTTTTCAGAGATACTTGCTCCGTTGATACGCTAAATCTTTCATTACAGATCCACAGGAACTTTCTTGTCCTCTTGTAGTAGTAATCAAGAATCTGGCCCTACAAATCCTTTTTTGTCCTGGGAATATCTACGAAAATAATCATGGTCCCCAGAATCAAAAGGCATATTGGTACGAAATCCCTAGATTCAGGTGACCTGAAACTACAGAAAATTCTTGTTGTCAGGCAAGTTGGAATTGGGATGTTGGGTCGTGAGATTCCACATTTTGGGGAGGTCTGGTGAAGGG
>NW_007148644.1:0-711 GCF_000164805.1 Carlito syrichta | reverse complement strand
CCATCACAATATCTACATGACATCTTGGTAAGGGCTAAACAAGAATCAGGGTTTCCAAACAGGTATGTCGGGAAAGGGCGTCCTCATATACAGGACACTACACGGCCCCTCAATAAGGAAGAATAAGGAGTCTGTGATGCACTCATCCCCAATACGAAAAATTCTGTGGGTGTCTTGCTACGGGATAAACAAGAATTAGGGCTTCGAGCTCGTCTCATGTTTCGGAGATATTTGACTTGTGGTGATTATGAATCAGTGTTTTTAGGACTCCTGCAACATTCTGGTCCTCTTAAGAGTTGTAAACTGGGGTCTGGTAGTAAAAGTTCCTTATGTTACTCTGGACAACTAAGGACAAATTCCCGGAAGAAAAGTATCTTCTTGCCATATTTGGATGTAACTCTGGTCTTAAGATGAACTTTGTAATCCTTAAATTTAAATATGCACTTTAATTTGGAGAGGGGCCGAGGGTTTTGCAGTTGCCAAATATTTAATACGAATTATTAAAATGTAACCAGTAATCATGGAGTCCACGTCGCTAGGAAACATCTGGGAATCTGCATATTTGAATACAGAATTTGGGAATCCACATAGACAGGGAAAATCAGGGCATTTTGCAGAGAACGGAAAGGGAATCTGGAACTTGGAATTCTCAATCGCCTAATCTACAAGGTATCTGGAAAATTTAATCAGCAATCTGGTCTTCTATATCGC
>NW_007148643.1:0-3497 GCF_000164805.1 Carlito syrichta | reverse complement strand
TTTAGAAGCATAATTTAGGGAAATGAAATACTCATATACAGGCAACTGCACAGACTTTCCTAAGAAAGAATAAGGAATCTGAGTGACATGTCTTCTCAATCCCTAAAAACTACACAGCGTCTTCCAAAGGTCTAAACTAGCTCCGGCTTTCAGCATATTTTAAGCACGAATCTGTGGAAATGGAGTCCTTATATACAGGCAACTACATGACCTTTTGCTAAGAAAGAATAAGGAATCAGGTTTACACGAGTTCTCAATCCCAAAAATCTACACGCAATCTTGGAATGGGCTAAAAAAATCAGAGTTTTGAAACAGGATCTATGTTATGAGAGTCCTAATATACAGGAAATTACACCGCCCCTTGCCAAGGAAGAGAAAGAATCGGGGTTATAGCAGTCCTCAGTCCATGTATCTGGGAAAGGGAGTACTCATATAGAGGCAACTGCACAGCTGTTGCAAAAATAAGGAATCTGGGTTATACGAGTCCTCAGTCCTGAAAATCTACAGGGCATCTTGCTGACGGCTAAAGAAGAATCAGGGATTCGAGGGATGAATGTGGATAATAGCAGTCCTCATATGCTGAAAACTACATGGCCTCTTGCTAAGAAAAAAGAAGAAATCTGCTTTACACGGTTCCTCTCTCAAAAAATCTACATGGCATCTTACTAAGGGCTAAACAAGAATCAGGGTTTCAAAACAGGTATCTTGGGAAAGAATTCTCACATAGAGGACACTACACGGCCTACAACTAAGGACAAATAAAGAACCTTTTTTGTGCGAGTCCTCAATCCAAAAAATTCCCAGGCTGTCTGCTATGGGACAAACAAGAAACAGGGCTTCGAGTTCCCCAACTGTTTCGGTGCAATTTAGCATGCGGATATTATGATTCGGTCATTTCAGGACTCCAGCAACATTCTGGTCCTCTTGAAAGTTGAAAAACGGGTATCGGGCACTCCAAATCCATTAGGTTCCTTGGAACAACTAATGCCAGATTACAGGACAAAAAGAATCTTCTTGCCATATTTGGATGTAACTCTGGTCTTATGATGAACCCTGTAATCCTTCCCCTTCCGTGTGCCTCTTTATTTTGAGAGGGGAAAAGTGTTTTGCAGGTGCCAAATGTTTAGTACGTATTTTTAAAGTTTACATGGAATCATTGATTCCACGTCCCTAGGAAACTTCTGGGCATCTGTATTTCTGTATACAGGGTTTGGAATCCACATTGACAGGGAAAATTAGGGCATCATGCTGAGAATGAAAAGAATATCCGGTTCTAGGAGTTCTCATTATCCAGAATCTCCAGGGCCTGTTGATAAGGTTTAATCAGCAATCTGGGCTTCTGGGTCACTACATTTTTCAGAGCAACATGTTCCATTGACACACTAAATCTGTCATTACAGATCCAAAGGAACTTTCTGGTCCTCTTAGTTCTAATCAAGGATCTGGCTCTAGAAAATCTTTTTTATCCTAGGAACATCTACGACAATAATCATGTTCCGCAGAATCAAAAGGCATATTGCTACAAAATCCGTCGATTCAGGTGACCTCAAACTACAGAAAATTCATGTGTTTGGGCAGGTCAGAACTGGGATGATAGGTTTTGAAGATTCCACATTTTGGGGACATCTGGTGAAGGGGAACCAGGAATCTTGGATTCCAATTTCCAAGGAACATTATGGGAATCTTTCTCTTGATATCCAAACAACAGGAATTCTCGGTCACCATGAACTGTCTCGGCATCCTCCAGAGTGAAGTGGGAAGCTGGGTAATGGGAGTCGACATATACAGGAAACTACACGTCATATTGCTAAGGAAGCATAAGGAATCTTGGTTACATGAGTACTCAATCCCAAAATCTAGAGGCCATCCGCCTCAGAGATAAACAAAAATCAGGTTTTTGAATTCGATATTTGGGTAATGGGATTCCTCACATACAGGAAACTTCACTGCTTATTGCTAAGTAAGAGGAAGGAATCTGCGTTACTCGTGTCCTCAATCCCAAAAGAGCTTCAGGTGTTCTTGCTATGGGCAAAACACGAATCAGAGTGTTTTAAGCATGAATTGGAGGAAATGGAGTCCTTATATACAGGCAACTATATGACCTTTTGCTAAGAAACAAAAAGGAATCTGGTTTACATGAGTTCTCAATCCCAAAACTCTACAGGGTATCTTTGAAGGGGCTAAAAAAGAATAAGAGTTCAAAAGCAGAATCTATGTAATGATAATCCTAATATACAGTAAAATACATGGCCCCTTGACATGAAAGAAAAAGCATGGAGGTTATAGCAGTTCTCAAGCCTAAAAATTAACAGGCCATTTGTTGTGGTCTAAGCAAGAATCAGGGTTTAGAAGCTGTAACATAGATAATAGCAGTCCTCAATTACAGAATCTACATGATCTCTTGCTAAGGAGAAAAAAGAAACTTGTTTTATTTGGTTCCTCCATCACAATAACTACATGACATCTTGCTACGAGCTAAACAAGAATCAGCATTTCCAAACAGTCTTCTGGGGAAAGGGAGTCCCCATATACAGGATATTACATTGCCCCTCGCTAAGGAAGAATAAGGAATCTGTGATACACTAGCCCCAATCTGAAAAATTCTCAAGGTGTTTTGCTACAGGATACACAAGAAGAAGGGCTTCAAGCTCGTCTCATGTTTCCGAGATATTTGGTTTGTGGGTATTATGAATCAGTCTTTTCAGGACTCCAGCAACATTCTGGTCCTCTTGAGAGTTGTAAACTTGTAACTCGTAGTACAAGTCCCTTAGCTTCCTCGGGAAAACTAAAGAGAGATTGCTGGAACAGAAGTATCTTCTTGCCGTATTTGGAAGTAACACTGGTCTTAAGATGAACCTGTCAATTCTTAAATTTCCGTTTGTACTTTTATTTGGAGAAAGGCAGAGGGCTTTGCAGTTGCCAAATATTTAGGACGAATTATTAAAATGTAACCAGGAATCATGGATTCCACGTCCCTAGGAAACATCTGAACATCTGCATTTTTGTATACAGAGTTTTGGAATCCACATAAACAGGGAAAATCAGGGCATCTTGCTGAGAACGGAAAGGGAATCCAGTTCTTGTAGTTCTCTAACGGCTAAATCTACAAGTTCTCTTGATAAGGTTTAATCAGCAATCTGGGCTTCTATGTCGCCACGTTTTTAGTGTGTCTTTTGAAAAGGGAATAAGGAATCTTGGGTTCTAATTCCACAAGACCTTTTTGGAAGTCTTTCTCTTGATATCCAAGCAAGTGTAATTCTAGGTCACCAGGAAATTTCTCGGCGTCTTGCTGAGAATGAAGCTGGAATTTCAGTAATGGGAGTCCTCATACACAGAACACTACACGACCTGTTGCTGTGGAAGAATAATGAATCTTGGTTACACGAGTACTCCATCCCAAAAATCTACAGAGCGTCTTGCTATGAGATAAGCACCAATCAGTTTGAGAGTAGGGATATGGGTAATGGAGTCCTCATATACAGGAAACCGCATTGTCT
>NW_007148642.1:0-3057 GCF_000164805.1 Carlito syrichta | reverse complement strand
AGGCAACTGCACAGCTGTTGCAAAAATAGGAATCTGGGTTATACGAGTCCTCAGTCCTGAAAATCTACAGGGCATCTTGCTGACGGCTAAAGAAGAATCAGGGATTCGAGGGATGAATGTGGATAATAGCAGTCCTCATATGCTGAAAACTACATGGCCTCTTGCTAAGAAAAGAGAAGAAATCTGCTTTACACGGTTCCTCTCTCAAAAAATCTACATGGCATCTTACTAAGGGCTAAACAAGAATCAGGGTTTCAAAACAGGTATCTTGGGAAAGAATTCTCACATAGAGGACACTACACGGCCTACAACTAAGGACAAATAATCTTTTTTTGTGCGAGTCCTCAATCCAAAAAATTCCCAGGGTGTCTGCTATGGGACAAACAAGAAACAGGGCTTCGAGTTCCCCAACTGTTTCGGTGCAATTTAGCATGCGGATATTATGATTCAGTCATTTCAGGACTCCAGCAACATTCTGGTCCTCTTGAAAGTTGAAAAACGGGTACCGGGCACTCCAAATCCGTTAGGTTCCTTGGAACAACTAATGCCAGATTACATGACAAAAAGAATCTTCTTGCCATATTTGGATGTAACTCTGGTCTTATGATGAACCCTGTAATCCTTCCCCTTCCGTGTGCCTCTTTATTTTGAGAGGGGAAAAATGTTTTGCAGGTGCCAAATGTTTTGTACGTATTTTTAAAGTTTACATGGAATCATTGACTCCACGTCCCTAGGAAACTTCTGGGCATCTGTATTTCTGTATACAGGGTTTGGAATCCACATTGACAGGGAAAATTAGGGCATCATGCTGAGAATGAAAAGAATATCCGGTTCTAGGAGTTCTCATTATCCAGAATCTCCAGGGCCTGTTGATAAGGTTTAATCAGCAATCTGGGCTTCTGGGTCACTACATTTTTCAGAGCAACATGTTCCATTGACACACTAAATCTGTCATTACAGATCCAAAGGAACTTTCTGGTCCTCTTAGTTCTAATCAAGGATCTGGCTCTAGAAAATCTTTTTTATCCTAGGAACATCTACGACAATAATCATGTTCCGCAGAATCAAAAGGCATATTGCTACAAAATCCGTCGATTCAGGTGACCTCAAACTACAGAAAATTCATGTGTTTGGGCAGGTCAGAACTGGGATGATAGGTTTTGAAGATTCCACATTTTGGGGACATCTGGTGAAGGGGAACCAGGAATCTTGGATTCCAATTTCCAAGGAACATTATGGGAATCTTTCTCTTGATATCCAAACAACAGGAATTCTCGGTCACCATGAACTGTCTCGGCATCCTCCAGAGTGAAGTGGGAAGCTGGGTAATGGGAGTCGACATATACAGGAAACTACACGTCATATTGCTAAGGAAGCATAAGGAATCTTGGTTACATGAGTACTCAATCCCAAAATCTAGAGGCCATCCGCCTCAGAGATAAACAAAAATCAGGTTTTTGAATTCGATATTTGGGTAATGGGATTCCTCACATACAGGAAACTTCACTGCTTATTGCTAAGTAAGAGGAAGGAATCTGCGTTACTCGTGTCCTCAATCCCAAAAGAGCTTCAGGTGTTCTTGCTATGGGCAAAACACGAATCAGAGTGTTTTAAGCATGAATTGGAGGAAATGGAGTCCTTATATACAGGCAACTATATGACCTTTTGCTAAGAAACAAAAAGGAATCTGGTTTACATGAGTTCTCAATCCCAAAACTCTACAGGGTATCTTTGAAGGGGCTAAAAAAGAATAAGAGTTCAAAAGCAGAATCTATGTAATGAGAATCCTAATATACAGTAAAATACATGGCCCCTTGACATGAAAGAAAAAGCATGGAGGTTATAGCAGTTCTCAAGCCTAAAAATTAACAGGCCATTTGTTGTGGTCTAAGCAAGAATCAGGGTTTAGAAGCTGTAACATAGATAATAGCAGTCCTCAATTACAGAATCTACATGATCTCTTGCTAAGGAGAAAAAAGAAACTTGTTTTATTCGGTTCCTCCGTCACAATAACTACATGACATCTTGCTAAGAGCTAAACAAGAATCAGCATTTCCAAACAGTCTTCTGGGGAAAGGGAGTCCCCATATACAGGATATTACATGGCCCCTCGCTAAGGAAGAATAAGGAATCTGTGATACACTAGCCCCAATCTGAAAAATTCTCAAGGTGTTTTGCTACAGGATACACAAGAAGAAGGGCTTCAAGCTCGTCTCATGTTTCCGAAATATTTGGTTTGTGGGTATTATAAATCAGTCTTTTCAGGACTCCAGCAACATTCTGGTCCTCTTGAGAGTTCTGAACTTGTAACTCGTAGTACAAGTCCCTTAGCTTCCTCGGGAAAACTAAAGAGAGATTGCTGGAACAGAAGTATCTTCTTGCCGTATTTGGAAGTAACACTGGTCTTAAGATGAACCTGTCAATTCTTAAATTTCCGTTTGTACTTTTATTTGGAGAAAGGCAGAGGGCTTTGCAGTTGCCAAATATTTAGGACGAATTATTAAAATGTAACCAGGAATCATGGATTCCACGTCCCTAGGAAACATCTGAACATCTGCATTTTTGTATACAGAGTTTTGGAATCCACATAAACAGGGAAAATCAGGGCATCTTGCTGAGAACGGAAAGGGAATCCAGTTCTTGTAGTTCTCTAACGGCTAAATCTACAAGTTCTCTTGATAAGGTTTAATCAGCAATCTGGGCTTCTATGTCGCCACGTTTTTAGTGTGTCTTTTGAAAAGGGAATAAGGAATCTTGGGTTCTAATTCCACAAGACCTTTTTGGAAGTCTTTCTCTTGATATCCAAGCAAGTGTAATTCTAGGTCACCAGGAAATTTCTCGGCGTCTTGCTGAGAATGAAGCTGGAATTTCAGTAATGGGAGTCCTCATACACAGAACACTACACGACCTGTTGCTGTGGAAGAATAATGAATCTTGGTTACACGAGTACTCCATCCCAAAAATCTACAGAGCGTCTTGCTATGAGATAAGCACCAATCAGTTTGAGAGTAGGGATATGGGTAATGGAGTCCTCATATACAGGAAACCGCATTGTCT
>NW_007148641.1:0-617 GCF_000164805.1 Carlito syrichta | reverse complement strand
TAATTGAGATTTTTGGATTTATAGATAATGTCTTTCAATAAATTTGGAAGTTTATTTTTCAGATAATCCCTTTGTCCTTTATTCCCTCTCTTTACTTTCTTTTTGTTTGTTTTTTTGTTTATAGGTTTTTTTTTTAGTGGGGGGTCTCTCTCTGTCACCCAGGCTGGAGTGCCGTGGCCACTCCCGGCCACCACAGCCTCAACCTGCTGGGCTCCAGAGATCCTTCCACCTCAGCCTTCCAAGTGGCTAGAACTACAGGCGCACAATACCATGCCCAGCTAATATTTTATTTTATTGTAGAGTTGAGGTCTTGCCAAGTTGCCCAGGCAGGTCTTGAACCCGTGGACTCAGGCAACCCACTCACCTCAGCCTCCCAAGGCATGGGATTACAGGCTGAGCCACCGAGCCTGGCTAATTTTTTTGAACTCTTATAATGCATCTATTTTTCTCTTGATGGTGCCCATAAGCTCTGTTCACTTTCTTTGTTTTTTCTGGGATTCTTCTGGAATGGTTTCTGTTCATTTATTTTATTCCACTGAATAGGTTGTTTTTTCCTACTTCTTTTTATACTTTGTGACCATGATATACCAGAAGGGAGATAGGGATTTGGGGGGGAA
>NW_007148640.1:0-804 GCF_000164805.1 Carlito syrichta | reverse complement strand
CGCTACTGCAGCCTCGACCTGCTGGGCTCTGGCAATCCTTCCACCTCAGCCTTCCGAGTAGCCGGAATTACAGGCGTTCACTATCATGCCCAGTTGATTTTTTTTTTTTTTTTTGGTTTTTGTAGAGATAAAGTCTGGCCAAGTTGCCCAGGCAGGTCTCGAACCCGTGGGCTCAGGCCATCCACTCACCTCAGCCTCCCAAAGGCACGGGATTACAGGCTGAGCCACCGAGCCCAGCTGAGACAGTAGATTTTAATGTCTGCCCTGTACACTAAGGCTCTGTTTAACCTAAGCTTCCATGGCTCACAAAGGGCTTTCTGATGTAATGTAGGTCTTGTTCCTGGATTAGGGAGCAGACTTCACCCAAGCGATGACAGCAAAGAATCTCCTACTTTGTTCTAAGTCTCCATTAAGCTCTTTCAGGTGGTGAGGAAATGATTTGCACAAGTTACCTCAGGGAACCAAGTTTGTTGTAAGGAAGCAAGGGATGTGAGGAAATCAGGAACCTTCTCAGCAGTGGTGCAGGCACTCTGGTTCCTGAGGTTTCCCAGTTGGAACAGCCTACAGTTAACATGGCGATGTCCATAATCAGGTTGCAGCAAAAACTCCAACTCAGTCACTGTAGTCCTCTAAACAGAAGCACGGAGCTCCCTGAAGCTTTCACTGTGTGCTTCGTCAGTGGCAAGGGCAACAGGTTACCGTGACACAAGGGAAAGTCTCTGCATGCAGGACCTCCAGGCAGTCAGGGACACTGTCATTAAATTAAATTAGAAATCCTGTGATGAGATATGGGACAAAGAACCC
>NW_007148639.1:0-832 GCF_000164805.1 Carlito syrichta | reverse complement strand
CATCAATGCTAGGACAGAATGCTACTCAAAGACTGAAACATACGCCTTTTAATTGGCAATCTCCAAAAGAATTTTCTTATACAGTTTAGGGATATCAAGGACATTCATACTGTGGAGCCCACCATTACCATCATCCACCTCTGGTATTATTTTCTACTCTACATGATTTTATGTCTAATAATGACGGGGTGATACAGTAGTAAAGAAAGGAACTGATAACACAGGTAAGTGGGAAGAATTTTTGGCAGGATGTCCTTGGAGGGATGGGAAGGGACAAGTGAGGTAGGGGTTGACTTGGATAGGACTGTGGACAGTTTATCTATAGTAACAGGGGGGTGGGCAGAGTCAGGGACACAGAGATTGGTGTGAGTAGCTTAGGGAGGAGACATGAAAGTCTTCTGATGGTTCAATTCTCAATATAAAATAGGAAGTCAGTTGAGATCAAGGATGAGGAGAATTCATAAATGATACTCAATTCATGTTCATTCTACACAAGTATTGAAGAATTGGTGTGGCTAAGTTTGTGGCATTAGAAATTATTATGTGGATATTAACATTTTAAACAATCACAGAAAATCAGGATTCTGAAATCACAGACTATAGTTCCAGACATTTCCTCAGTATCAGGAAATTTAGCAAGAAAAAAAGATGAAAGCATTATCCAAGATAAAGCAAAATCGATGAAAATAAGTACAAAATACACTGATCAATAAAGTGAGAGTTTCCAAGTTCGTTTTCTTTTTCTTTTTCTTTCTTTTTTTTTTTTTGAGTAGGAGTCTCACTCTGTCACCCAGCCTGGAGTGCAGTGGCCTCTCCCGGCCACCATAGCCTC
>NW_007148638.1:0-686 GCF_000164805.1 Carlito syrichta | reverse complement strand
CTCCAGCGATCCTTCCACCTCAGCCTTCCAAGTAGCCGGAATTACAGGCATGCACTACCACACCCGGCTGATTTTTTAAATTTATTTTAGAGACGAGGTCTCACCAAGTTTCCCAGGTGGGTCTCGAACCCACGGGCACAGGCAATCCACTCACCTCAGCCTCCCAAAAGTGCGGGGTTACAGGCTGAGCCACCGAGCCCGGCTCCAAGTTTGTTTTCATGGTGGTAGTTTCCACTTTGGAATGGTGACCACTGAGCTGGTGCCAAGCACTGTGCTTTGCTCCCAACACAGGATACATCATCAGAAATGGTAAACCTTTCCCCATTTATTTGCAGTTTTACTCAACAAAGTAAAAACACTTGCTGTTGCTCTTAACTAGCCACTGAGCAACATTTCTGTCAGTTTCAAGACAGTGTGACTGTCCTGGAGGTGAGGGCAGAGGGTGCACCCATGTTCGGAGGCACAAGTGCCCCATGAGGCTAATAGCCTGAGCTGCAACAGAATGAAACTGGGCCAGCAGCCCTGGGAATGCCTTCACATCTTGCTACAGGTGGAAAATATATGTCTCATGGTAAACTGGAAAGCATGGAGTATACTTAACTCACATGTCTCCTGGTATTATCCTTTAAAGAATCTAATGACAATGAGATAAACTGCCCATCTGTAAAGTTGTTCAATCCTTGCAG
>NW_007148637.1:0-863 GCF_000164805.1 Carlito syrichta | reverse complement strand
TTTCATAGGTAGATCTTTCTGTAAACCATACTTAAATCATTTAAGGCGTAAACTATAACTAGAAAATTGTAAATGTGACAGTCTAAATATCTATTTACATGATATAGCAATTTATTTGTGAAGTCATATTTTATGAAATAAAAATATAATAGATAATGCATTAGTGATCAATGCTATAAGCAAATTAATGAATTTGCTAAGTTTTTTTTCATTATACATGCGTTTGATGTGAAGTATTCATTATTAAAATGAAAGAAAAAAATACTTGAATTATTTGAAAATTTATAACTTGCATCAAAATTTGATTTTGAACTAGAGCAATTAATTTAAAGATAGCTTTAGAAAAGGAGCCTTGAGTCTGGGCACAGAGGCTCATGCCTATAATCCCAGCACTTTGGGAGGCCTAGATAAGAGGATTGCCTGAGCCCACAAGTTTGAGATCAGTCTGGGCATCGTGGTGACACCTCATCTCTACAATAAATCAAGAAAAATTAACCGGACATGGTGGCATGTGCCTGTGGCTCCAACTACTTGGAAGGCTGAGGTGGAAGGATCACCTGAGCCCAGCAGGTTGAGGCTGTGGTGGTTGTGAGTGTGCCACTACACTCCAGCTTGGGCAACTGAGTGAGACTCCAACTCAAAAAAAAAAAGAGACTTCAATTCAAAAAAAAAAAAAAAAAGACTTGAGTATCAAGAACACCCATATAATTCATATTTCTTTTCAAATGTGTACATTTTTTAGTCCTGCACATTTATACAATATTTAAGTAAAATTTATTATATTGTAGTGATTTTATGAGATATATTTAAAGTCATTTTAAATACTTTCATGATAACATTCTTAGGCTAAAGAAATACAGGTC
>NW_007148636.1:0-695 GCF_000164805.1 Carlito syrichta | reverse complement strand
TATTTGAAAATTTATAACTGCATCAAAATTTGATTTTGAACTAGAGCAATTAATTAAAGATAGCTTTAGAAAAGGAGCTTTGAGTCTGGGCACAGAGGCTCATGCCTATAATCCCAGCACTTGGGAGGCCTAGATAAGAGGATTGCCTGAGCCCACAAGTTTGAGATCAGTCTGGGCATCGTGGTGACACCTCATCTCTACAATAAATCAAGAAAAATTAACCGGACATGGTGGCACGTGCCTGTGGCTCCAACTACTTGGAAGGCTGAGGTGGAAGGATCACCTGAGCCCAGCAGGTTGAGGCTGTGGTGGTTGTGAGTGTGCCACTACACTCCAGCTTGGGCAACTGAGTGAGACTCCAACTCAAAAAAAAAAAGAGACTTCAATTCAAAAAAAAAAAAAAAAAGACTTGAGTATCAAGAACACCCATATAATTCATATTTCTTTTCAAATGTGTACATTTTTTAGTCCTGCACATTTATACAATATTTAAGTAAAAATTATTATATTGTAGTGATTTTATGAGATATATTTAAAGTCATTTTAAAATACTTTTCATGAATAACATTCTTAGGCTAAAGAAATACAGGTCTACATTTGGGGTTATCTTCCAAGAACTAAATGCTATTATAGGTCAAATGTATTTAGTACTCTGAAACTCTGGGAACTTTTTGTTTCCATGTATTGGGTAGAAT
>NW_007148635.1:0-7741 GCF_000164805.1 Carlito syrichta | reverse complement strand
CATGGCTCCCAATAGAAGACTACATAATGCTCCTATGGACATGTAAACCAAGAACCTGGTGCCCTCTCAAAAATACTTTCTAATCTTGGTGCAACATCTAAACCAAAGTTCCTCATTCTGAATAGCTGAACTACCAGAAGTTTCTGGAGCATGAGGTAATCCTGACCTAAAGGCTTGCATTCAAAAAACCCAATATGATTACTTGGGTCCTGGAATTTGTCGTTAAGGATCCAGAACCTAAATGAACTTTTAGTGCAATATTTTCGTTTAAACTATGGAGCAGACCAGAATGTTGAGGGACTTTTGGAATGACTGAATACTAATATGCATATAGGAAACCGCACTGAAAAATATGGAGACGTCAGAGTGCGAGTCTTTTAGGCGTTACAAAGACACCCTGGACATTTTTTGAACTGAGGACTCGTGTAACCCAGATTCTTTATTCTTCCTTAGCAAGAGCTCGTGTAATTTCCTGTATATGAGGACTCCCATTCCCCAAATTCTTGCTTTGAAATCCTGATTCTTGTTAAGACCGTAGCAAGACGTCCAGTAGATTTTTGGCCTTTAGGTTTCGTTTAAACCAGATTATTTATCCTTTCTTAGGAAGAGGCTGTGTAGTTTCCTGTATATAAAGACTCCCAATAGCGAGATCCTGTTTCGAAACCCTGATTCTTACTTAGCCCTTAGAAAGACACCCTGTGGGTTTGTAGGATCGAGGACATGTGTATCCCAGATTTCTTTTTATTCCTAAGCAAGAGGTTGTGATGTTTTCTGTATATAAGGACTCCCGTTGCCCAGATTTGTGCTTCAAATCCCTGATACACTTTTATCACTTAGTAAGACACCCTGTAGGTTTTGGGATTTGAGGACCTGTGTTACCCAGTTTCCTTATTCTTCTGTAGTAAGAGGCAATGTATTTTCCCATATATGAGGACTCCCAATATGGAGATTCCAGCTGAATTCTCAGGAATTCCTGAGATACTTCGTGATGAGCATAGAATTCCAGTGGTTTGGATATCAATAGAAAGACCCCTATAAGGTTTTTGGGGACCTGGAATCCAAGATGCCTGGTTTCCCTTAACAAGACCTCTCAAAAATGTGGAATGTTCTACATCCATTGTCCCATTTCCACCAGGCCGTCCACAAGAAATTTCTGTAGTTTGAGGTAGCATGAATCGAGGGATTTTTTTAACAATATGCCATTTGATACCTGGGGTACCTGATTATGGACCTAGATATTCATAAGTCACAAAAGGATATTTGGGCCACATCTTCGATTACATCTATCAAGAGAATAGGATGTTCCTGGGGATATGTAATGACAGATTAATGGTATGTAAGGAGCTCGTAGCTCTGAAAAGTGTGGTGACCCTGACGCCCAGATTGCTGTTTAAACCTTATCAAGAGGCCTGGTAGATCTGGCGAATCAGAACTCCTAGAGCCAGATTTCCTTTTCGTTCTCAACAAGATGACCTAATTTTCCTTCGTGATGTGCATCCAAAAACTCTGTATACAAATAGGCAGATGCCCATAAATTACCTAGGGTCGTGGAATGCATGAACCCTGGTTACCCTTAAACGTACGTAATAAACTTTTGACAATCTCAATCACTGGGCCCGTATAGGAAAAGAAGGGCAAACAGAAGTATTGTGATTACAAGATACATACTAAGATGATAGATACATACAAATATGGTGATAAGATTCTGTGGGTCCTGAAATCTGCCCTTTGTTGTCCTTAGGAAACCAATGGACTTATCGGTCCACATTCTTGGTTACAACTATCAAAAACCAAAAGGTGGCTGAGAATATTTAGTGACAATATTGTCATGTCCCAGAGGCCTGTAGTCCTAAACAATGTGTGGAAATAGAATTCCAGATTCCAGATTAGACCTTATAATGTGTCCAAGTAGAATTCTTTGATTGGCGATCACCGTAACCCAGATTCATTTTGTTCCCAGTAAGACTCCCAGAAGTTACCTGGGGAGACGTGGAAATACAAGTCTTATATTCCAATACTCATAATTCCAAAAGGTCAGAAGTGCCCTGGAATCCAAGATTGCTGGATCCCCTTTAAGAATACTTCCTAAATATCTGGGAACACCTAATCCCAAGTTAGGAATATCAATCTAAAATTCCAGCAGTAGTTTCTGGATTAGGAGGTAAACCTGAAGTCAGAAATTACACGAAATATGGCGTGATGATTTCTTGGGTTGTGGAATCTGGCCTTACAGCCTCCTGCAAAAAAAGCCAATAAGGTGGATAGATTCTCTGTTACAATTAAGAAGAAGAGCAGCAGGTTCCTGGGAATTGGTAATGACAGATTTATGGTACCTATACAGGAATTAGTTCTGAAATGTGTGGGGACTGGGACTCCAAATTCCTGATTTGCATTTATAAACTTCCTGTAGTCTCTTAGGTATGAGAACTACCTTTAGCCAGGGAAAAGTTAACAACTGCCCCAAAGTTTGCTGGTCACATACAAACTGATTTCCCTTGTTCCACATTGGTAACATGAGTCAAAGCTTTTGGGTGACATAGTGTCCGAGATTTCTGTTTCGTTCTCAGAAGAACGATCAAATGTTTCCCCGTTCCCTAGAAGTCCAGACACGTGGCTGCCAATAAAATAACTCCAGAATGCTCCTATGGACTTGTAAACCAAGACACTGGCGCCCTCCCAAAAATGCCTTGTAATATTGGTGCAACATCTAAACCCAAGTCCTAATTCCTAATAGCTGAACCATCAGAAGTTTTTGGAGTATGATGTAACCCTGAACTCAGGTCTTACTTTCAAAAAACCCGAAATGATTATTTGTGTCCTGGAATTTGTCGTTAGAGGATCCATAATATAAATGGACTTTCGTGCCATATTTTCGTTTAAACTATCGAGAGGTCCAGAATTTTACGGGACTTTTAGAATGACTGCATACTGATATACACATAGGAAACTGCTCTGAAAAATATGGAGACGTCGAAGTCCGAGTCTTGTAGGCCTTGTCAAGACGCCCTGTACATTTTTGGAAATGAGGACCCGTGTAACCCTAATTCGTTATTCTTCCTTAGCAAGAGCCCGTGTAGTTTCCAGTATACAAGGACTCCCATTCCCCAGATTCTTGCTTCGAAATCCTGATTCTTGTTGAGCCCTTAGCAAGACTTCCAGTAGATTTTTCACCATTAGGACTCCTTTAAACCAGATTCTTTATCCTTTCTTTAGAAGTGGGCGTGTAGTTTCCTATATATGAAGACTCCCAATACCGAGATCCTGTTTCAAAACCCTGATTCCTATTTAGCCCTTCGATAGACACCTTGTAGTTTTTTGGGATCGAGTACATGTGTAACCCAGATTCATTGTTTGTCCTTAGCAAGAGGTTGTGAAGTTTCCTGTATATGAAGACGCCCATTCCCCAGATTCGTTCTTCAAATCCCTGATACTTTTTTCTCCCTTAGTAAGATACCCTGTAGGTTTTTGGGATTTGAGGACTCGTGTTACCCAGATTCCTTATTCTTCCATAGTAAGAGGCCATGTAGTTGCCCATATATGAGGACCCCCTTTACTCAAATTCCTGCTGAATTCTCAGTAATTCCCAAGATATTTCATGATGAGCATAGAATTCCAGTTGTTTGGATATCAATAGAAAGACTCCCATGAGGTTTTTCGGGACCTGGAATCTAAGATTCCTGATTAACCTTAACAAGACCTCCCATAATGTGGAATCTTCTAAATAATGTCCCAATTCCACCAGGCCGTCCTCAAGAAATTTCCGTGGTATGAGGTAATATGAATCGAGGGATTTTTTTTACCAATATGCCATTTGATAACTGGTGTACATGATTATGAACAAAGATGTTCAAAATTCACAAAACGATATTTGGGCCATATCCTCGAATACAACTATGAAGAGAATAGAATGTTCCTGGGGATTTGTAATGACAGATTAAGGGTATCTGCAGAGCTAGTAGCTCTGAAAAATGTAGGGCCCTGAAGCCCAGATAGCTGGTTAATCCTTATCAAGCGGCACTGTATATCTGGAGAATGAAAACACCTAGAACCAGATTTCCTTTTCGTACTCAAAAAGATGCCCTGATTTCCCCTCGTGATGTGGATCCAAAATTCTGTTTACAAACAGGCAGATGCCCAGAAATTACCTAGGGTCGTGGAATCCATGAATCTACTTACGCTTAAAAGTACGTAATAAATATTTGGCAACCTCAAAACACCAGGTCCATATCGGAGAAACAGGACAAACAGAAGTTTTAGGATTACAAGATACATCCTAAGGCGATAGATACATACAAATATCGTGAAAACATTCTTTGGGTCCTGAAATCTGCCCTTTTGTTGTCACAAGGAACCGAACAGTCTTGTAGGTCCACATTCTCGGTTACATCTATAAAAAGAACAGAAGGTTGCTGAGAATCTATAATGACAAAATTGTCATATCCAAGAGGCCTTTAGCCCAAAGAATGTGTGGAAATAGCATCCCAGGTTCCAGATCAGCCGTTATAATGTTTCCATGTAGAATTCTTGGATCGGGGAACCCCGTAACCCCAATTCATTTTGTTGCCAGAATGTCTCCGGGAACTTACTGGGGACGTGAATGTACAAACTCTTATATAGCAATACTCATAAGCCCAAAATGTCATAAGGGCCCTGGAATCCAGGATTGCTGGGTCCCCTTTAACAATACGTCTTAAATATTTGGGAACACATAATCCCAATTTAGGAATACCAATCTAAATTTCCAGCAGTAGTTTCTGGATTCAGATGTAAACCTGAAGTCTGAAATTACACGAAAAATGACGAGATGATTCCTTGGGTTGTGAAATCTGGCCTTACAGCCTCCTACATTAAAAGCGGAGCGGATGGCCAGATTCTCTGTTATAACTAAGAAGAGGAGAAGCAGGTTTTTGGAAAACCGTAATGAAAGATTTATGGTACCTATACAGGAATTAGTTCTGAAATGTGTGAGGAATGGAACTCCAAATTCCTGATTAGAATTTTGAAAATTCCTGTAGTCTCCTAGGTATGAGAATTACCTTAAGCCAGGGAAAAATTAACAACTGTCCAGAAGTTTGCTCTTACATGCAAACAAATTTCCCTTGTTCCGCATTGGTAACATGAGTAAAAGCTTTATGTTGACATAGTGTCCGAGATTCCTGTTTCGTTCTCAGAAGAACGACCCGATGTTTCCCCGTTCCCTAGAAGTCCAGACACGTTGCTCCCAATAGAAAGACTTCAGAATGCTCTTATGGACTTGTAAACCAAGACCCTGATGACGTCCCAAAAATACCTTCTAAAATTGGTGCAACATCTAAACCCAAGGTCCTAAATCTGAAGAGCTGAACTAACAGTAGTTTCTGGGGTAAGGGGTAACCCTGAACTCAGGGCTTACACTCCAAAAACCCGAAATGATTACTTGTGTCCTGCAATTTGTTGTTAGAGGATCCAGAATCTAAATGGACTTTTAAGTCATATTTTCCTTTAAAGTATTGAGAGGTCCAGAATGTTGTGGGACTTTTGTAATTATTGAATCCCAGTATACACTTAGGAAACAGTTCTGAAAAATATGTGGACACCACAGTCCGAATCTCCATAAGCCTTACCAAGACTTGCTGGACATTTTTGGAATTTGAGGACTCTTATAAACCAGATTCATTATTCTTCTTTAGCAAGAGCCGCTGCAGTTTTCCTGTATATGAGGACTCCCATTCCCCAGAATCTTACTTCAAAATCCTGACTCTTGTTGAGCCCTTAGCAAGATGACCAGTAGATTTTTGGCCTTTGGAGACATTTAAACCAGATTCTTTATCCTCTCTTAGGAAGACGCTGCCTAGATTAATGTATATGAATACTCCCAATACCGAGATCATGTTATGAAACCCTGATTCTTATTTAGCCCTTAGAAAGACACCCTGTAGGTTTTTAGTATCTAGGATATGAGTATCCCAGATTCCTTTTTCGTCCTTAGCAAGAGGTTGTAAAGTTTTCTGTATATGAGGACTCCTGTTCCCCAGATTTGTGCTTCAAATCCCTGATACTATTTTCTCCCGGAGTTAGACACCCTGTAGGTTTTTGGAATTTGAGGACTCGTGTTACCCAGATTCCTTATTTTTCCGTAGTAAGACGCCATGTAGTTTCCTGTTTATGAGGACTCCCATTACTCAAATTCCTGCTGAATTTTCAGTAATACACGGATATTTCATGATGAACAAAGAATTCTAGCTGTTTGGATATCAGTAGAAAGACTCCAATAAGGGTTTTGGGGACATGGAATCGATGACTCCTGGTTCCCCTTAACAAGACCTACCTACAATGTGGAATCTTCTAAATCCAATGTCCCAATCCACCAGGCCGACCACAAGAAATTTCTGAAGTTTGAGGTAACCTAAATCGAAGGATTTTTTACCAATATGCCATTGGATTTCTGGGGTACCTGATTATGGTCCTAGATATTCATAAGTCACAAAAGGATATTTGGGCCAGATCCTTGATTACAAACATCAAGAGAAAAGAATGTTCCTGGAGATTTGTAATGACAGATTGAGGGAATATACGAAGCTAGTAGCTGTGAAAAAAGTAGGGACCCTGAAGCCCAGACAGTTGGTTAAACCTTATCAAGAGGCCCTGTAGAACTGGCGAATGAGAACTCCTAGAACCACATTTCCTTTTAGTTCTCAACAAGATTTCATGATTTTCCCTCGTGATGTGGATCCAAAAACTCTGTATACAAATAGGCAGATGCCCAGAAATTAACTAGGGTCATGGAATCCATGAATCCTGGTTACCCTTAAAAGTACGTAATAAATATTTGTCAACCTCAAAACACTGGTCCCGTATAGGAAAAGAATGACAAACAGTAGTTTTAGGATTACAAGATACATCTTTAGGCGAATAAACATACAAATACGGCCATAAGATTCTTTGTGTCATGGAATGTGCCCTTTGTTGTCCCGAGGAACCCAACGGACTTGTAGGTCCACATTCTCGGTACAAATATCAAAAGGCCAGAAAGTTGCTGAGAATCTGTAATGACAAAATTGTCATATCCAAGAGGCCTGTACTCCTAAGGAATGTGTGGAAATAGAATCCCAGAGTCCATATTAGCCATTGTAATGTGTCCATGTCGAATTTTAGGATTGGCGACCCCTGTAACCCGAATTCATTTTCTTCCCAGAAAGACTCTCGGAAGTTACCTGTGGACGTGGAAGTACAAACTCTTATATAACAATACTGATAAGCCCAAAAGGTCAGAAGGACCCTGGAATCCAAGATTGTTGGATCCCCTTTAAGAATACATCTTAAATATCTGGGAACACCTAATCCCAAGTTAGGAATATCAATCTAAAATTCCAGCAGTAGTTTCTGGGTTTGGAGGTAAACTTGAAATCATAAATTACACGAAAAAGGGCGAGATGATTCCTTGGGTTGTGGAATCTGGCTTTACAGCCTCATGTTAAAAAGGCCGAGCAGATGGCCAGATTCTCTGTCACAATTAAGAAGAGGAGAAGCACGTTCATGGGAATCGGTAATGACAGATTTGTGGTACCTAAACAGGAATTAGTTTTGAAATGTGTGGGGACTGGGACTCCAAATTCCTGATTGGCATTTAGGTAATTCCTGTAGGCTCAGAGGTATGAGAACTACTTTAAGGCAGTGAAAAATTAACAACTGCCCAGAAGTTTGTTGGTCACATGAAAACTGATTTTCCTTGTTCCACATTGGTACCTTGAGTCAAAGCTTT